>NW_025726595.1:27500-32500 GCF_021461395.2 Schistocerca americana | reverse complement strand
TACCTTAACCTAACCTATGTCGTACCTTAACCTAACCTATGTCGTACCTTAACCTAACCTATGTCGTACCTTAACCTAACCTATGTCGTACCTTAACCTAACCTATGTCGTACCTTAACCTAACCTATGTCGTACCTTAACCTAACCTATGTCGTACCTTAACCTAACCTATGTCGTACCTTAACCTAACCTATGTCGTACCTTAACCTAACCTATGTCGTACCTTAACCTAACCTATGTCGTACCTTAACCTAACCTATGTCGTACCTTAACCTAACCTATGTCGTACCTTAACCTAACCTATGTCGTACCTTAACCTAACCTATGTCGTACCTTAACCTAACCTATGTCGTACCTTAACCTAACCTATGTCGTACCTTAACCTAACCTATGTCGTACCTTAACCTAACCTATGTCGTACCTTAACCTAACCTATGTCGTACCTTAACCTAACCTATGTCGTACCTTAACCTAACCTATGTCGTACCTTAACCTAACCTATGTCGTACCTTAACCTAACCTATGTCGTACCTTAACCTAACCTGTATTGCGCCTTAACCTAACCTGTATTGCGCCTTAACGTAACCTGTATTGCGCCTTAACGTAACCTGTATTGCGCCTTAACGTAACCTGTATTGCGCCTTAACGTAACCTGTATTGCGCCTTAACGTAACCTGTATTGCGCCTTAACGTAACCTGTATTGCGCCTTAACGTAACCTGTATTGCGCCTTAACGTAACCTGTATTGCGCCTTAACGTAACCTGTATTGCGCCTTAACGTAACCTGTATTGCGCCTTAACGTAACCTGTATTGCGCCTTAACGTAACCTGTATTGCGCCTTAACGTAACCTGTATTGCGCCTTAACGTAACCTGTATTGCGCCTTAACGTAACCTGTATTGCGCCTTAACGTAACCTGTATTGCGCCTTAACGTAACCTGTATTGCGCCTTAACGTAACCTGTATTGCGCCTTAACGTAACCTGTATTGCGCCTTAACGTAACCTGTATTGCGCCTTAACGTAACCTGCATTGCGCCTTAACGTAACCTGCATTGCGCCTTAACGTAACCTGTATTGCGCCTTAACGTAACCTGCATTGCGCCTTAACGTAACCTGCATTGCGCCTTAACGTAACCTGTATTGCGCCTTAACGTAACCTGTATTGCGCCTTAACGTAACCTGTATTGCGCCTTAACGTAACCTGTATTGCGCCTTAACGTAACCTGTATTGCGCCTTAACGTAACCTGTATTGCGCCTTAACGTAACCTGTATTGCGCCTTAACGTAACCGATATTGCGCCTTAACGTAACCTATATTGCGCCGTAACGTAACCTATATTGCGCCGTAACGTAACCCACATTGCCCCTTAACGTAACCTATATTGCGCCGTAACGTAACCTATATTGCGCCGTAACGTAACCCACATTGCCCCTTAACGTAACCCACATTGCCCCTTAACGTAACCCACATTGCCCCTTAACGTAACCCAACACACGTTGGGCCTTAACCCAACACACGTTGGGCCTTAACCCAACACACGTTGGGCCTTAACCCAACACACGTTGGGCCTTAACCCAACACACGTTGGGCCTTAACCCAACACACGTTGGGCCTTAACCCAACACACGTTGGGCCTTAACCTGCTCTGTAATTGTCATACGACGCGTTAAATTAGTGTAGTGTTGCCTAACTGCAACCCCCGCAATATAGTTTGCTACTCGCACTGCCCGGTCCCCAGTGTATCGCTTCATGTTAAACACCTTGCAGCTATACACTGTAATGTGGATGGCAGCAGGACGTACATGCTCAATGCCCTTTGCAGTTGTTCATTGGCATTTGCAGTTGTTCATTGGCATTCGCATGGCGAAGCACTTAGCCTACGCTGTGGTACGGCCTGTGTCAACTGTCCGCTGATGTTGTACGTCCAAATCACACACTGTACTGCACATTGGTCCTCATGTACTGAATGATACATCGTGGTACATGTGACCGTACAACGACTGCGCCAACAACGGCGAACCATGCGGTCCAAATGTTGTGCACTCAGCTACGTGTCGTCTCCCTATAAGAGCTGGATTGCAGTGTGGTATGCCCTGGATGGCGATCAGCATGAGCCGTCTGTTGATGTAGTGGCGCGTGTTGTCAGACGTAGTCGTCTCTTCTCACACACCGTGATAGCACGGTGCACTGCGTTCCACATCTGCGACATGCGACAGAGGCCGGTTGACAGTCGTTCGCGCAATGGACATCGCATACGTACGGGGGCCACCTTCCACGTGTTCGCTAAGCGTGGACATGTTGTTGCGTGTATGTGGGCAGACAGTGTGTCGTGACACCTGACACAGGCATGCAACAATCGTTGAATTTGCAAATGGCGATGGACGCCTACGTTTGCTGGTGACGTTACGCAAATGAACAACTGGTAAACCGTTGTGGTGCGGTTGTTCTCGCTAGGGGTGAATCAGTGATGGCGACGATCGGTTGAGCTACCAACCGGTTGTTGCAGCGATACCCACCATGCCCACGAACGTGAATGGCATGTGGGTGTGAAGCGATACGCGGCGGTGGCTGGGTGGGACCGTCCCCGGCCGGTGAGGGGGGGCCTCCCGGCGTGTTGGCCGTGCGGTGCGTGGGCGCACGCGCTACAGCCGGCTGGTGGGGGCGGCCAGTGGCAGGCGCGCCGGCCGACGGAGGCGGCAGGCGGCGCAGCTGCGCGCCGGCGCACCCTGCACGCGGCGCCGTGCGGCCAAAGTAGGTCCTCGCGGGCCCGGTGCGAAGCGCGGTGGACATCTGCAGTGTGCTGGTCCGATTGAGGACTGTGTGCGCTGAGGATGCGCCGCCGCCCGGCGCTCGGCGCCGCGACGCCGTCTGCTGCTCGGTCGCCTCTGCGGTTCTCGCAGGTGGTTTGTATCGCAGCTGTGCGGACGTGTTGGCGCGTGCGCTGTGCTGGGAGAGTTCGCTTCGGCACCCAAGTGGGGCTTTTGTCCTTCTGTGGCGCTGGCGTTGGAGCTGCCGGTCACCGTAGGTGGCGCGTGTTGTCTCCCGCCGGCAATGCCACGACAGCACGCTCCCGGGCCTCTGTCGGCAGCGGCAAGCTCAGTTGGGAGCACGGGTGGTCGCACCTAAAGCGTCTACTCGCCAAACTCCGGGCGATTGCGCCTCTCTCGAACCCGACCAAGTACTTAGGACGGCGCTGCGCGCCGCCGGGACCTGAGAGGGTTTCGAGGTGTATGGTGCAGGGGAGCTCAGCCTCCTCCTGTTTGCAGAATAATTGAGCGGACGCTTGCGTGTTCGCGCGGGCCCCCGGGACACACTCCCGGGCGGCCGGCTGCTCAGCTCTAGTTGACGCAGCTCCCTGGTTGATCCTGCCAGTAGTCATATGCTTGTCTCAAAGATTAAGCCATGCATGTCTCAGTACAAGCCGCATTAAGGTGAAACCGCGAATGGCTCATTAAATCAGTTATGGTTCCTTAGATCGTACCCACGTTACTTGGATAACTGTGGTAATTCTAGAGCTAATACATGCAAACAGAGTCCCGACCAGAGATGGAAGGGACGCTTTTATTAGATCAAAACCAATCGGTCGGCTCGTCCGGTCCGTTTGCCTTGGTGACTCTGAATAACTTTGGGCTGATCGCACGGTCCTCGTACCGGCGACGCATCTTTCAAATGTCTGCCTTATCAACTGTCGATGGTAGGTTCTGCGCCTACCATGGTTGTAACGGGTAACGGGGAATCAGGGTTCGATTCCGGAGAGGGAGCCTGAGAAACGGCTACCACATCCAAGGAAGGCAGCAGGCGCGCAAATTACCCACTCCCGGCACGGGGAGGTAGTGACGAAAAATAACGATACGGGACTCATCCGAGGCCCCGTAATCGGAATGAGTACACTTTAAATCCTTTAACGAGTATCTATTGGAGGGCAAGTCTGGTGCCAGCAGCCGCGGTAATTCCAGCTCCAATAGCGTATATTAAAGTTGTTGCGGTTAAAAAGCTCGTAGTTGGATTTGTGTCCCACGCTGTTGGTTCACCGCCCGTCGGTGTTTAACTGGCATGTATCGTGGGACGTCCTGCCGGTGGGGCGAGCTGAAGGCGTGCGACGCGCCTCGTGCGTGCTCGTGCGTCCCGAGGCGGACCCCGTTGCAATCCTACCAGGGTGCTCTTGAGTGAGTGTCTCGGTGGGCCGGCACGTTTACTTTGAACAAATTAGAGTGCTTAAAGCAGGCAAGCCCGCCTGAATACTGTGTGCATGGAATAATGGAATAGGACCTCGGTTCTATTTTGTTGGTTTTCGGAACCCGAGGTAATGATTAATAGGGACAGGCGGGGGCATTCGTATTGCGACGTTAGAGGTGAAATTCTTGGATCGTCGCAAGACGAACAGAAGCGAAAGCATTTGCCAAGTATGTTTTCATTAATCAAGAACGAAAGTTAGAGGTTCGAAGGCGATCAGATACCGCCCTAGTTCTAACCATAAACGATGCCAGCCAGCGATCCGCCGCAGTTCCTCCGATGACTCGGCGGGCAGCCTCCGGGAAACCAAAGCTTTTGGGTTCCGGGGGAAGTATGGTTGCAAAGCTGAAACTTAAAGGAATTGACGGAAGGGCACCACCAGGAGTGGAGCCTGCGGCTTAATTTGACTCAACACGGGAAACCTCACCAGGCCCGGACACCGGAAGGATTGACAGATTGATAGCTCTTTCTTGATTCGGTGGGTGGTGGTGCATGGCCGTTCTTAGTTGGTGGAGCGATTTGTCTGGTTAATTCCGATAACGAACGAGACTCTAGCCTGCTAACTAGTCGCGTGACATCCTTCGTGCTGTCAGCGATTACTTTTCTTCTTAGAGGGACAGGCGGCTTCTAGCCGCACGAGATTGAGCAATAACAGGTCTGTGATGCCCTTAGATGTTCTGGGCCGCACGCGCGCTACACTGAAGGAATCAGCGTGTCTTCCTAGGCCGAAAGGTCGGGGTAACCCGCTGAACCTCCTTCGTGCTA
>NW_025726595.1:17500-20000 GCF_021461395.2 Schistocerca americana | reverse complement strand
GTCGTACCGTAACCTAACCTATGTCGTACCGTAACCTAACCTATGTCGTACCGTAACCTAACCTATGTCGTACCGTAACCTAACCTATGTCGTACCGTAACCTAACCTATGTCGTACCGTAACCTAACCTATGTCGTACCGTAACCTAACCTATGTCGTACCGTAACCTAACCTATGTCGTACCTTAACCTAACCTATGTCGTACCTTAACCTACCCTATGTCGTACCTTAACCTAACCTATGTCGTACCTTAACCTAACCTATGTCGTACCTTAACCTAACCTATGTCGTACCTTAACCTAACCTATGTCGTACCTTAACCTAACCTATGTCGTACCTTAACCTAACCTATGTCGTACCTTAACCTAACCTATGTCGTACCTTAACCTAACCTATGTCGTACCTTAACCTAACCTATGTCGTACCTTAACCTAACCTATGTCGTACCTTAACCTAACCTATGTCGTACCTTAACCTAACCTATGTCGTACCTTAACCTAACCTATGTCGTACCTTAACCTAACCTATGTCGTACCTTAACCTAACCTATGTCGTACCTTAACCTAACCTATGTCGTACCTTAACCTAACCTATGTCGTACCTTAACCTAACCTATGTCGTACCTTAACCTAACCTATGTCGTACCTTAACCTAACCTATGTCGTACCTTAACCTAACCTATGTCGTACCTTAACCTAACCTATGTCGTACCTTAACCTAACCTATGTCGTACCTTAACCTAACCTATGTCGTACCTTAACCTAACCTATGTCGTACCTTAACCTAACCTATGTCGTACCTTAACCTAACCTATGTCGTACCTTAACCTAACCTATGTCGTACCTTAACCTAACCTATGTCGTACCTTAACCTAACCTATGTCGTACCTTAACCTAACCTATGTCGTACCTTAACCTAACCTATGTCGTACCTTAACCTAACCTATGTCGTACCTTAACCTAACCTATGTCGTACCTTAACCTAACCTATGTCGTACCTTAACCTAACCTATGTCGTACCTTAACCTAACCTATGTCGTACCTTAACCTAACCTATGTCGTACCTTAACCTAACCTATGTCGTACCTTAACCTAACCTGTATTGCGCCTTAACCTAACCTGTATTGCGCCTTAACGTAACCTGTATTGCGCCTTAACGTAACCTGTATTGCGCCTTAACGTAACCTGTATTGCGCCTTAACGTAACCTGTATTGCGCCTTAACGTAACCTGTATTGCGCCTTAACGTAACCTGTATTGCGCCTTAACGTAACCTGTATTGCGCCTTAACGTAACCTGTATTGCGCCTTAACGTAACCTGTATTGCGCCTTAACGTAACCTGTATTGCGCCTTAACGTAACCTGTATTGCGCCTTAACGTAACCTGTATTGCGCCTTAACGTAACCTGTATTGCGCCTTAACGTAACCTGTATTGCGCCTTAACGTAACCTGTATTGCGCCTTAACGTAACCTGTATTGCGCCTTAACGTAACCTGTATTGCGCCTTAACGTAACCTGTATTGCGCCTTAACGTAACCTGTATTGCGCCTTAACGTAACCTGTATTGCGCCTTAACGTAACCTGTATTGCGCCTTAACGTAACCTGCATTGCGCCTTAACGTAACCTGCATTGCGCCTTAACGTAACCTGCATTGCGCCTTAACGTAACCTGTATTGCGCCTTAACGTAACCTGCATTGCGCCTTAACGTAACCTGCATTGCGCCTTAACGTAACCTGTATTGCGCCTTAACGTAACCTGTATTGCGCCTTAACGTAACCTGTATTGCGCCTTAACGTAACCTGTATTGCGCCTTAACGTAACCTGTATTGCGCCTTAACGTAACCTGTATTGCGCCTTAACGTAACCTGTATTGCGCCTTAACGTAACCTGTATTGCGCCTTAACGTAACCGATATTGCGCCTTAACGTAACCTATATTGCGCCGTAACGTAACCTATATTGCGCCGTAACGTAACCCACATTGCCCCTTAACGTAACCTATATTGCGCCGTAACGTAACCTATATTGCGCCGTAACGTAACCCACATTGCCCCTTAACGTAACCCACATTGCCCCTTAACGTAACCCACATTGCCCCTTAACGTAACCCAACACACGTTGGGCCTTAACCCAACACACGTTGGGCCTTAACCCAACACACGTTGGGCCTTAACCCAACACACGTTGGGCCTTAACCCAACACACGTTGGGCCTTAACCCAACACACGTTGGGCCTTAACCCAACACACGTTGGGCCTTAACCTGCTCTGTAATTGTCATACGACGCGTTAAATTAGTGTAGTGTTGCCTAACTGCAACCCCCGCAATATAGTTTGCTACTCGCACTGCCCGGTCCCCAGTGTATCGCTTCATGTTAAACACCTTGCAGCTATACACTGTAATGTGGATGGCAGCAGGACGTACATGCTCAATGCCCTTTGCAGTTGTTCATTGGCATTTGCAGTTGTTCATTGGCATTCGCATGGCGAAGCACTTAGCC
>NW_025726595.1:2500-7500 GCF_021461395.2 Schistocerca americana | reverse complement strand
CAATATGTAAGCACCAGCATGGAACAACACCCAGTGCATCCTCTCCGCCACATTAGACAATCCACACTGTCATAACCAGACTGGGAGGTCCACTCAGAAAACAGAATATCCCACCCACCCGACAACCACCATTGCTCAGCCAAGCCACCAACACCCACACATGTCCTACACAGGGGTGCACCCAACATCACAATACTGCCTCCTCTCACAGCACACAAACAATGGCAGGAATGAAAGACACAGGTCTGCCACAAGCATGGAATGAGAGCGCCGCCTGTCATGAGCCAAAGGTGCATCCTGACGTGGCAAATCAGATGATGCCGCAGGCATCCACTTACTATAATCACAATCAACAAACCGGCCGCCCCGCCCCGCCCCCCATTAAACCTTTCCTTACAACAATGTGTACCTTAACCTAACCTATATCGTACCGTAACCTAACCTATATCGTACCGTAACCTAACCTATGTCGTACCGTAACCTAACCTATGTCGTACCGTAACCTAACCTATGTCGTACCGTAACCTAACCTATGTCGTACCGTAACCTAACCTATGTCGTACCGTAACCTAACCTATGTCGTACCGTAACCTAACCTATGTCGTACCGTAACCTAACCTATGTCGTACCGTAACCTAACCTATGTCGTACCGTAACCTAACCTATGTCGTACCGTAACCTAACCTATGTCGTACCGTAACCTAACCTATGTCGTACCGTAACCTAACCTATGTCGTACCGTAACCTAACCTATGTCGTACCGTAACCTAACCTATGTCGTACCTTAACCTAACCTATGTCGTACCTTAACCTAACCTATGTCGTACCTTAACCTAACCTATGTCGTACCTTAACCTAACCTATGTCGTACCTTAACCTAACCTATGTCGTACCTTAACCTAACCTATGTCGTACCTTAACCTAACCTATGTCGTACCTTAACCTAACCTATGTCGTACCTTAACCTAACCTATGTCGTACCTTAACCTAACCTATGTCGTACCTTAACCTAACCTATGTCGTACCTTAACCTAACCTATGTCGTACCTTAACCTAACCTATGTCGTACCTTAACCTAACCTATGTCGTACCTTAACCTAACCTATGTCGTACCTTAACCTAACCTATGTCGTACCTTAACCTAACCTATGTCGTACCTTAACCTAACCTATGTCGTACCTTAACCTAACCTATGTCGTACCTTAACCTAACCTATGTCGTACCTTAACCTAACCTATGTCGTACCTTAACCTAACCTATGTCGTACCTTAACCTAACCTATGTCGTACCTTAACCTAACCTATGTCGTACCTTAACCTAACCTATGTCGTACCTTAACCTAACCTATGTCGTACCTTAACCTAACCTATGTCGTACCTTAACCTAACCTATGTCGTACCTTAACCTAACCTATGTCGTACCTTAACCTAACCTATGTCGTACCTTAACCTAACCTATGTCGTACCTTAACCTAACCTATGTCGTACCTTAACCTAACCTATGTCGTACCTTAACCTAACCTATGTCGTACCTTAACCTAACCTATGTCGTACCTTAACCTAACCTATGTCGTACCTTAACCTAACCTATGTCGTACCTTAACCTAACCTATGTCGTACCTTAACCTAACCTATGTCGTACCTTAACCTAACCTGTATTGCGCCTTAACCTAACCTGTATTGCGCCTTAACGTAACCTGTATTGCGCCTTAACGTAACCTGTATTGCGCCTTAACGTAACCTGTATTGCGCCTTAACGTAACCTGTATTGCGCCTTAACGTAACCTGTATTGCGCCTTAACGTAACCTGTATTGCGCCTTAACGTAACCTGTATTGCGCCTTAACGTAACCTGTATTGCGCCTTAACGTAACCTGTATTGCGCCTTAACGTAACCTGTATTGCGCCTTAACGTAACCTGTATTGCGCCTTAACGTAACCTGTATTGCGCCTTAACGTAACCTGTATTGCGCCTTAACGTAACCTGTATTGCGCCTTAACGTAACCTGTATTGCGCCTTAACGTAACCTGTATTGCGCCTTAACGTAACCTGTATTGCGCCTTAACGTAACCTGTATTGCGCCTTAACGTAACCTGTATTGCGCCTTAACGTAACCTGTATTGCGCCTTAACGTAACCTGTATTGCGCCTTAACGTAACCTGCATTGCGCCTTAACGTAACCTGCATTGCGCCTTAACGTAACCTGTATTGCGCCTTAACGTAACCTGCATTGCGCCTTAACGTAACCTGCATTGCGCCTTAACGTAACCTGTATTGCGCCTTAACGTAACCTGTATTGCGCCTTAACGTAACCTGTATTGCGCCTTAACGTAACCTGTATTGCGCCTTAACGTAACCTGTATTGCGCCTTAACGTAACCTGTATTGCGCCTTAACGTAACCTGTATTGCGCCTTAACGTAACCTGTATTGCGCCTTAACGTAACCGATATTGCGCCTTAACGTAACCTATATTGCGCCGTAACGTAACCTATATTGCGCCGTAACGTAACCCACATTGCCCCTTAACGTAACCTATATTGCGCCGTAACGTAACCTATATTGCGCCGTAACGTAACCCACATTGCCCCTTAACGTAACCCACATTGCCCCTTAACGTAACCCACATTGCCCCTTAACGTAACCCAACACACGTTGGGCCTTAACCCAACACACGTTGGGCCTTAACCCAACACACGTTGGGCCTTAACCCAACACACGTTGGGCCTTAACCCAACACACGTTGGGCCTTAACCCAACACACGTTGGGCCTTAACCTGCTCTGTAATTGTCATACGACGCGTTAAATTAGTGTAGTGTTGCCTAACTGCAACCCCCGCAATATAGTTTGCTACTCGCACTGCCCGGTCCCCAGTGTATCGCTTCATGTTAAACACCTTGCAGCTATACACTGTAATGTGGATGGCAGCAGGACGTACATGCTCAATGCCCTTTGCAGTTGTTCATTGGCATTTGCAGTTGTTCATTGGCATTCGCATGGCGAAGCACTTAGCCTACGCTGTGGTACGGCCTGTGTCAACTGTCCGCTGATGTTGTACGTCCAAATCACACACTGTACTGCACATTGGTCCTCATGTACTGAATGATACATCGTGGTACATGTGACCGTACAACGACTGCGCCAACAACGGCGAACCATGCGGTCCAAATGTTGTGCACTCAGCTACGTGTCGTCTCCCTATAAGAGCTGGATTGCAGTGTGGTATGCCCTGGATGGCGATCAGCATGAGCCGTCTGTTGATGTAGTGGCGCGTGTTGTCAGACGTAGTCGTCTCTTCTCACACACCGTGATAGCACGGTGCACTGCGTTCCACATCTGCGACATGCGACAGAGGCCGGTTGACAGTCGTTCGCGCAATGGACATCGCATACGTACGGGGGCCACCTTCCACGTGTTCGCTAAGCGTGGACATGTTGTTGCGTGTATGTGGGCAGACAGTGTGTCGTGACACCTGACACAGGCATGCAACAATCGTTGAATTTGCAAATGGCGATGGACGCCTACGTTTGCTGGTGACGTTACGCAAATGAACAACTGGTAAACCGTTGTGGTGCGGTTGTTCTCGCTAGGGGTGAATCAGTGATGGCGACGATCGGTTGAGCTACCAACCGGTTGTTGCAGCGATACCCACCATGCCCACGAACGTGAATGGCATGTGGGTGTGAAGCGATACGCGGCGGTGGCTGGGTGGGACCGTCCCCGGCCGGTGAGGGGGGGCCTCCCGGCGTGTTGGCCGTGCGGTGCGTGGGCGCACGCGCTACAGCCGGCTGGTGGGGGCGGCCAGTGGCAGGCGCGCCGGCCGACGGAGGCGGCAGGCGGCGCAGCTGCGCGCCGGCGCACCCTGCACGCGGCGCCGTGCGGCCAAAGTAGGTCCTCGCGGGCCCGGTGCGAAGCGCGGTGGACATCTGCAGTGTGCTGGTCCGATTGAGGACTGTGTGCGCTGAGGATGCGCCGCCGCCCGGCGCTCGGCGCCGCGACGCCGTCTGCTGCTCGGTCGCCTCTGCGGTTCTCGCAGGTGGTTTGTATCGCAGCTGTGCGGACGTGTTGGCGCGTGCGCTGTGCTGGGAGAGTTCGCTTCGGCACCCAAGTGGGGCTTTTGTCCTTCTGTGGCGCTGGCGTTGGAGCTGCCGGTCACCGTAGGTGGCGCGTGTTGTCTCCCGCCGGCAATGCCACGACAGCACGCTCCCGGGCCTCTGTCGGCAGCGGCAAGCTCAGTTGGGAGCACGGGTGGTCGCACCTAAAGCGTCTACTCGCCAAACTCCGGGCGATTGCGCCTCTCTCGAACCCGACCAAGTACTTAGGACGGCGCTGCGCGCCGCCGGGACCTGAGAGGGTTTCGAGGTGTATGGTGCAGGGGAGCTCAGCCTCCTCCTGTTTGCAGAATAATTGAGCGGACGCTTGCGTGTTCGCGCGGGCCCCCGGGACACACTCCCGGGCGGCCGGCTGCTCAGCTCTAGTTGACGCAGCTCCCTGGTTGATCCTGCCAGTAGTCATATGCTTGTCTCAAAGATTAAGCCATGCATGTCTCAGTACAAGCCGCATTAAGGTGAAACCGCGAATGGCTCATTAAATCAGTTATGGTTCCTTAGATCGTACCCACGTTACTTGGATAACTGTGGTAATTCTAGAGCTAATACATGCAAACAGAGTCCCGACCAGAGATGGAAGGGACGCTTTTATTAGATCAAAACCAATCGGTCGGCTCGTCCGGTCCGTTTGCCTTGGTGACTCTGAATAACTTTGGGCTGATCGCACGGTCCTCGTACCGGCGACGCATCTTTCAAATGTCTGCCTTATCAACTGTCGATGGTAGGTTCTGCGCCTACCATGGTTGTAACGGGTAACGGGGAATCAGGGTTCGATTCCGGAGAGGGAGCCTGAGAAACGGCTACCACATCCAAGGAAGGCAGCAGGCGCGCAAATTACCCACTCCCGGCACGGGGAGGTAGTGACGAAAAATAACGATACGGGACTCATCCGA
>NW_025726594.1:52500-57633 GCF_021461395.2 Schistocerca americana | reverse complement strand
CCACCATTGCTCAGCCAAGCCACCAACACCCACACATGTCCTACACAGGGGTGCACCCAACATCACAATACTGCCTCCTCTCACAGCACACAAACAATGGCAGGAATGAAAGACACAGGTCTGCCACAAGCATGGAATGAGAGCGCCGCCTGTCATGAGCCAAAGGTGCATCCTGACGTGGCAAATCAGATGATGCCGCAGGCATCCACTTACTATAATCACAATCAACAAACCGGCCGCCCCGCCCCGCCCCCCATTAAACCTTTCCTTACAACAATGTGTACCTTAACCTAACCTATATCGTACCGTAACCTAACCTATATCGTACCGTAACCTAACCTATGTCGTACCGTAACCTAACCTATGTCGTACCGTAACCTAACCTATGTCGTACCGTAACCTAACCTATGTCGTACCGTAACCTAACCTATGTCGTACCGTAACCTAACCTATGTCGTACCGTAACCTAACCTATGTCGTACCGTAACCTAACCTATGTCGTACCGTAACCTAACCTATGTCGTACCGTAACCTAACCTATGTCGTACCGTAACCTAACCTATGTCGTACCGTAACCTAACCTATGTCGTACCGTAACCTAACCTATGTCGTACCTTAACCTAACCTATGTCGTACCTTAACCTACCCTATGTCGTACCTTAACCTAACCTATGTCGTACCTTAACCTAACCTATGTCGTACCTTAACCTAACCTATGTCGTACCTTAACCTAACCTATGTCGTACCTTAACCTAACCTATGTCGTACCTTAACCTAACCTATGTCGTACCTTAACCTAACCTATGTCGTACCTTAACCTAACCTATGTCGTACCTTAACCTAACCTATGTCGTACCTTAACCTAACCTATGTCGTACCTTAACCTAACCTATGTCGTACCTTAACCTAACCTATGTCGTACCTTAACCTAACCTATGTCGTACCTTAACCTAACCTATGTCGTACCTTAACCTAACCTATGTCGTACCTTAACCTAACCTATGTCGTACCTTAACCTAACCTATGTCGTACCTTAACCTAACCTATGTCGTACCTTAACCTAACCTATGTCGTACCTTAACCTAACCTATGTCGTACCTTAACCTAACCTATGTCGTACCTTAACCTAACCTATGTCGTACCTTAACCTAACCTATGTCGTACCTTAACCTAACCTATGTCGTACCTTAACCTAACCTATGTCGTACCTTAACCTAACCTATGTCGTACCTTAACCTAACCTATGTCGTACCTTAACCTAACCTATGTCGTACCTTAACCTAACCTATGTCGTACCTTAACCTAACCTATGTCGTACCTTAACCTAACCTATGTCGTACCTTAACCTAACCTATGTCGTACCTTAACCTAACCTATGTCGTACCTTAACCTAACCTATGTCGTACCTTAACCTAACCTATGTCGTACCTTAACCTAACCTGTATTGCGCCTTAACCTAACCTGTATTGCGCCTTAACGTAACCTGTATTGCGCCTTAACGTAACCTGTATTGCGCCTTAACGTAACCTGTATTGCGCCTTAACGTAACCTGTATTGCGCCTTAACGTAACCTGTATTGCGCCTTAACGTAACCTGTATTGCGCCTTAACGTAACCTGTATTGCGCCTTAACGTAACCTGTATTGCGCCTTAACGTAACCTGTATTGCGCCTTAACGTAACCTGTATTGCGCCTTAACGTAACCTGTATTGCGCCTTAACGTAACCTGTATTGCGCCTTAACGTAACCTGTATTGCGCCTTAACGTAACCTGTATTGCGCCTTAACGTAACCTGTATTGCGCCTTAACGTAACCTGTATTGCGCCTTAACGTAACCTGTATTGCGCCTTAACGTAACCTGTATTGCGCCTTAACGTAACCTGTATTGCGCCTTAACGTAACCTGTATTGCGCCTTAACGTAACCTGTATTGCGCCTTAACGTAACCTGTATTGCGCCTTAACGTAACCTGTATTGCGCCTTAACGTAACCTGCATTGCGCCTTAACGTAACCTGCATTGCGCCTTAACGTAACCTGTATTGCGCCTTAACGTAACCTGCATTGCGCCTTAACGTAACCTGCATTGCGCCTTAACGTAACCTGTATTGCGCCTTAACGTAACCTGTATTGCGCCTTAACGTAACCTGTATTGCGCCTTAACGTAACCTGTATTGCGCCTTAACGTAACCTGTATTGCGCCTTAACGTAACCTGTATTGCGCCTTAACGTAACCTGTATTGCGCCTTAACGTAACCTGTATTGCGCCTTAACGTAACCGATATTGCGCCTTAACGTAACCTATATTGCGCCGTAACGTAACCTATATTGCGCCGTAACGTAACCCACATTGCCCCTTAACGTAACCTATATTGCGCCGTAACGTAACCTATATTGCGCCGTAACGTAACCCACATTGCCCCTTAACGTAACCCACATTGCCCCTTAACGTAACCCACATTGCCCCTTAACGTAACCCAACACACGTTGGGCCTTAACCCAACACACGTTGGGCCTTAACCCAACACACGTTGGGCCTTAACCCAACACACGTTGGGCCTTAACCCAACACACGTTGGGCCTTAACCCAACACACGTTGGGCCTTAACCTGCTCTGTAATTGTCATACGACGCGTTAAATTAGTGTAGTGTTGCCTAACTGCAACCCCCGCAATATAGTTTGCTACTCGCACTGCCCGGTCCCCAGTGTATCGCTTCATGTTAAACACCTTGCAGCTATACACTGTAATGTGGATGGCAGCAGGACGTACATGCTCAATGCCCTTTGCAGTTGTTCATTGGCATTTGCAGTTGTTCATTGGCATTCGCATGGCGAAGCACTTAGCCTACGCTGTGGTACGGCCTGTGTCAACTGTCCGCTGATGTTGTACGTCCAAATCACACACTGTACTGCACATTGGTCCTCATGTACTGAATGATACATCGTGGTACATGTGACCGTACAACGACTGCGCCAACAACGGCGAACCATGCGGTCCAAATGTTGTGCACTCAGCTACGTGTCGTCTCCCTATAAGAGCTGGATTGCAGTGTGGTATGCCCTGGATGGCGATCAGCATGAGCCGTCTGTTGATGTAGTGGCGCGTGTTGTCAGACGTAGTCGTCTCTTCTCACACACCGTGATAGCACGGTGCACTGCGTTCCACATCTGCGACATGCGACAGAGGCCGGTTGACAGTCGTTCGCGCAATGGACATCGCATACGTACGGGGGCCACCTTCCACGTGTTCGCTAAGCGTGGACATGTTGTTGCGTGTATGTGGGCAGACAGTGTGTCGTGACACCTGACACAGGCATGCAACAATCGTTGAATTTGCAAATGGCGATGGACGCCTACGTTTGCTGGTGACGTTACGCAAATGAACAACTGGTAAACCGTTGTGGTGCGGTTGTTCTCGCTAGGGGTGAATCAGTGATGGCGACGATCGGTTGAGCTACCAACCGGTTGTTGCAGCGATACCCACCATGCCCACGAACGTGAATGGCATGTGGGTGTGAAGCGATACGCGGCGGTGGCTGGGTGGGACCGTCCCCGGCCGGTGAGGGGGGGCCTCCCGGCGTGTTGGCCGTGCGGTGCGTGGGCGCACGCGCTACAGCCGGCTGGTGGGGGCGGCCAGTGGCAGGCGCGCCGGCCGACGGAGGCGGCAGGCGGCGCAGCTGCGCGCCGGCGCACCCTGCACGCGGCGCCGTGCGGCCAAAGTAGGTCCTCGCGGGCCCGGTGCGAAGCGCGGTGGACATCTGCAGTGTGCTGGTCCGATTGAGGACTGTGTGCGCTGAGGATGCGCCGCCGCCCGGCGCTCGGCGCCGCGACGCCGTCTGCTGCTCGGTCGCCTCTGCGGTTCTCGCAGGTGGTTTGTATCGCAGCTGTGCGGACGTGTTGGCGCGTGCGCTGTGCTGGGAGAGTTCGCTTCGGCACCCAAGTGGGGCTTTTGTCCTTCTGTGGCGCTGGCGTTGGAGCTGCCGGTCACCGTAGGTGGCGCGTGTTGTCTCCCGCCGGCAATGCCACGACAGCACGCTCCCGGGCCTCTGTCGGCAGCGGCAAGCTCAGTTGGGAGCACGGGTGGTCGCACCTAAAGCGTCTACTCGCCAAACTCCGGGCGATTGCGCCTCTCTCGAACCCGACCAAGTACTTAGGACGGCGCTGCGCGCCGCCGGGACCTGAGAGGGTTTCGAGGTGTATGGTGCAGGGGAGCTCAGCCTCCTCCTGTTTGCAGAATAATTGAGCGGACGCTTGCGTGTTCGCGCGGGCCCCCGGGACACACTCCCGGGCGGCCGGCTGCTCAGCTCTAGTTGACGCAGCTCCCTGGTTGATCCTGCCAGTAGTCATATGCTTGTCTCAAAGATTAAGCCATGCATGTCTCAGTACAAGCCGCATTAAGGTGAAACCGCGAATGGCTCATTAAATCAGTTATGGTTCCTTAGATCGTACCCACGTTACTTGGATAACTGTGGTAATTCTAGAGCTAATACATGCAAACAGAGTCCCGACCAGAGATGGAAGGGACGCTTTTATTAGATCAAAACCAATCGGTCGGCTCGTCCGGTCCGTTTGCCTTGGTGACTCTGAATAACTTTGGGCTGATCGCACGGTCCTCGTACCGGCGACGCATCTTTCAAATGTCTGCCTTATCAACTGTCGATGGTAGGTTCTGCGCCTACCATGGTTGTAACGGGTAACGGGGAATCAGGGTTCGATTCCGGAGAGGGAGCCTGAGAAACGGCTACCACATCCAAGGAAGGCAGCAGGCGCGCAAATTACCCACTCCCGGCACGGGGAGGTAGTGACGAAAAATAACGATACGGGACTCATCCGAGGCCCCGTAATCGGAATGAGTACACTTTAAATCCTTTAACGAGTATCTATTGGAGGGCAAGTCTGGTGCCAGCAGCCGCGGTAATTCCAGCTCCAATAGCGTATATTAAAGTTGTTGCGGTTAAAAAGCTCGTAGTTGGATTTGTGTCCCACGCTGTTGGTTCACCGCCCGTCGGTGTTTAACTGGCATGTATCGTGGGACGTCCTGCCGGTGGGGCGAGCTGAAGGCGTGCGACGCGCCTCGTGCGTGCTCGTGCGTCCCGAGGCGGACCCCGTTGCAATCCTACCAGGGTGCTCTTGAGT
>NW_025726594.1:40000-45000 GCF_021461395.2 Schistocerca americana | reverse complement strand
ACTACATAGCGGGCTCGCCGTGTCACTAATGTACAGAGATACAACAGTTTCGACTGGAACCGGATTAAACGTATACACGGCGCTGATTAGTAATAGATAGAGCCATCAGAATACAGATAATGTATACAACTGTCCGTATACATGCTGAAAGACTCTGCTCACAATCACAACCACACGTCAGCCACACACCCTTATCACGCACTACTCTCTGCCTGTAACACGCACACAGACAATATGTAAGCACCAGCATGGAACAACACCCAGTGCATCCTCTCCGCCACATTAGACAATCCACACTGTCATAACCAGACTGGGAGGTCCACTCAGAAAACAGAATATCCCACCCACCCGACAACCACCATTGCTCAGCCAAGCCACCAACACCCACACATGTCCTACACAGGGGTGCACCCAACATCACAATACTGCCTCCTCTCACAGCACACAAACAATGGCAGGAATGAAAGACACAGGTCTGCCACAAGCATGGAATGAGAGCGCCGCCTGTCATGAGCCAAAGGTGCATCCTGACGTGGCAAATCAGATGATGCCGCAGGCATCCACTTACTATAATCACAATCAACAAACCGGCCGCCCCGCCCCGCCCCCCATTAAACCTTTCCTTACAACAATGTGTACCTTAACCTAACCTATATCGTACCGTAACCTAACCTATATCGTACCGTAACCTAACCTATGTCGTACCGTAACCTAACCTATGTCGTACCGTAACCTAACCTATGTCGTACCGTAACCTAACCTATGTCGTACCGTAACCTAACCTATGTCGTACCGTAACCTAACCTATGTCGTACCGTAACCTAACCTATGTCGTACCGTAACCTAACCTATGTCGTACCGTAACCTAACCTATGTCGTACCGTAACCTAACCTATGTCGTACCGTAACCTAACCTATGTCGTACCGTAACCTAACCTATGTCGTACCTTAACCTAACCTATGTCGTACCTTAACCTACCCTATGTCGTACCTTAACCTAACCTATGTCGTACCTTAACCTAACCTATGTCGTACCTTAACCTAACCTATGTCGTACCTTAACCTAACCTATGTCGTACCTTAACCTAACCTATGTCGTACCTTAACCTAACCTATGTCGTACCTTAACCTAACCTATGTCGTACCTTAACCTAACCTATGTCGTACCTTAACCTAACCTATGTCGTACCTTAACCTAACCTATGTCGTACCTTAACCTAACCTATGTCGTACCTTAACCTAACCTATGTCGTACCTTAACCTAACCTATGTCGTACCTTAACCTAACCTATGTCGTACCTTAACCTAACCTATGTCGTACCTTAACCTAACCTATGTCGTACCTTAACCTAACCTATGTCGTACCTTAACCTAACCTATGTCGTACCTTAACCTAACCTATGTCGTACCTTAACCTAACCTATGTCGTACCTTAACCTAACCTATGTCGTACCTTAACCTAACCTATGTCGTACCTTAACCTAACCTATGTCGTACCTTAACCTAACCTATGTCGTACCTTAACCTAACCTATGTCGTACCTTAACCTAACCTATGTCGTACCTTAACCTAACCTATGTCGTACCTTAACCTAACCTATGTCGTACCTTAACCTAACCTATGTCGTACCTTAACCTAACCTATGTCGTACCTTAACCTAACCTATGTCGTACCTTAACCTAACCTATGTCGTACCTTAACCTAACCTATGTCGTACCTTAACCTAACCTATGTCGTACCTTAACCTAACCTATGTCGTACCTTAACCTAACCTATGTCGTACCTTAACCTAACCTATGTCGTACCTTAACCTAACCTATGTCGTACCTTAACCTAACCTATGTCGTACCTTAACCTAACCTGTATTGCGCCTTAACGTAACCTGTATTGCGCCTTAACGTAACCTGTATTGCGCCTTAACGTAACCTGTATTGCGCCTTAACGTAACCTGTATTGCGCCTTAACGTAACCTGTATTGCGCCTTAACGTAACCTGTATTGCGCCTTAACGTAACCTGTATTGCGCCTTAACGTAACCTGTATTGCGCCTTAACGTAACCTGTATTGCGCCTTAACGTAACCTGTATTGCGCCTTAACGTAACCTGTATTGCGCCTTAACGTAACCTGTATTGCGCCTTAACGTAACCTGTATTGCGCCTTAACGTAACCTGTATTGCGCCTTAACGTAACCTGTATTGCGCCTTAACGTAACCTGTATTGCGCCTTAACGTAACCTGTATTGCGCCTTAACGTAACCTGTATTGCGCCTTAACGTAACCTGTATTGCGCCTTAACGTAACCTGTATTGCGCCTTAACGTAACCTGTATTGCGCCTTAACGTAACCTGTATTGCGCCTTAACGTAACCTGTATTGCGCCTTAACGTAACCTGCATTGCGCCTTAACGTAACCTGCATTGCGCCTTAACGTAACCTGTATTGCGCCTTAACGTAACCTGCATTGCGCCTTAACGTAACCTGCATTGCGCCTTAACGTAACCTGTATTGCGCCTTAACGTAACCTGTATTGCGCCTTAACGTAACCTGTATTGCGCCTTAACGTAACCTGTATTGCGCCTTAACGTAACCTGTATTGCGCCTTAACGTAACCTGTATTGCGCCTTAACGTAACCTGTATTGCGCCTTAACGTAACCTGTATTGCGCCTTAACGTAACCGATATTGCGCCTTAACGTAACCTATATTGCGCCGTAACGTAACCTATATTGCGCCGTAACGTAACCCACATTGCCCCTTAACGTAACCTATATTGCGCCGTAACGTAACCTATATTGCGCCGTAACGTAACCCACATTGCCCCTTAACGTAACCCACATTGCCCCTTAACGTAACCCACATTGCCCCTTAACGTAACCCAACACACGTTGGGCCTTAACCCAACACACGTTGGGCCTTAACCCAACACACGTTGGGCCTTAACCCAACACACGTTGGGCCTTAACCCAACACACGTTGGGCCTTAACCCAACACACGTTGGGCCTTAACCTGCTCTGTAATTGTCATACGACGCGTTAAATTAGTGTAGTGTTGCCTAACTGCAACCCCCGCAATATAGTTTGCTACTCGCACTGCCCGGTCCCCAGTGTATCGCTTCATGTTAAACACCTTGCAGCTATACACTGTAATGTGGATGGCAGCAGGACGTACATGCTCAATGCCCTTTGCAGTTGTTCATTGGCATTTGCAGTTGTTCATTGGCATTCGCATGGCGAAGCACTTAGCCTACGCTGTGGTACGGCCTGTGTCAACTGTCCGCTGATGTTGTACGTCCAAATCACACACTGTACTGCACATTGGTCCTCATGTACTGAATGATACATCGTGGTACATGTGACCGTACAACGACTGCGCCAACAACGGCGAACCATGCGGTCCAAATGTTGTGCACTCAGCTACGTGTCGTCTCCCTATAAGAGCTGGATTGCAGTGTGGTATGCCCTGGATGGCGATCAGCATGAGCCGTCTGTTGATGTAGTGGCGCGTGTTGTCAGACGTAGTCGTCTCTTCTCACACACCGTGATAGCACGGTGCACTGCGTTCCACATCTGCGACATGCGACAGAGGCCGGTTGACAGTCGTTCGCGCAATGGACATCGCATACGTACGGGGGCCACCTTCCACGTGTTCGCTAAGCGTGGACATGTTGTTGCGTGTATGTGGGCAGACAGTGTGTCGTGACACCTGACACAGGCATGCAACAATCGTTGAATTTGCAAATGGCGATGGACGCCTACGTTTGCTGGTGACGTTACGCAAATGAACAACTGGTAAACCGTTGTGGTGCGGTTGTTCTCGCTAGGGGTGAATCAGTGATGGCGACGATCGGTTGAGCTACCAACCGGTTGTTGCAGCGATACCCACCATGCCCACGAACGTGAATGGCATGTGGGTGTGAAGCGATACGCGGCGGTGGCTGGGTGGGACCGTCCCCGGCCGGTGAGGGGGGGCCTCCCGGCGTGTTGGCCGTGCGGTGCGTGGGCGCACGCGCTACAGCCGGCTGGTGGGGGCGGCCAGTGGCAGGCGCGCCGGCCGACGGAGGCGGCAGGCGGCGCAGCTGCGCGCCGGCGCACCCTGCACGCGGCGCCGTGCGGCCAAAGTAGGTCCTCGCGGGCCCGGTGCGAAGCGCGGTGGACATCTGCAGTGTGCTGGTCCGATTGAGGACTGTGTGCGCTGAGGATGCGCCGCCGCCCGGCGCTCGGCGCCGCGACGCCGTCTGCTGCTCGGTCGCCTCTGCGGTTCTCGCAGGTGGTTTGTATCGCAGCTGTGCGGACGTGTTGGCGCGTGCGCTGTGCTGGGAGAGTTCGCTTCGGCACCCAAGTGGGGCTTTTGTCCTTCTGTGGCGCTGGCGTTGGAGCTGCCGGTCACCGTAGGTGGCGCGTGTTGTCTCCCGCCGGCAATGCCACGACAGCACGCTCCCGGGCCTCTGTCGGCAGCGGCAAGCTCAGTTGGGAGCACGGGTGGTCGCACCTAAAGCGTCTACTCGCCAAACTCCGGGCGATTGCGCCTCTCTCGAACCCGACCAAGTACTTAGGACGGCGCTGCGCGCCGCCGGGACCTGAGAGGGTTTCGAGGTGTATGGTGCAGGGGAGCTCAGCCTCCTCCTGTTTGCAGAATAATTGAGCGGACGCTTGCGTGTTCGCGCGGGCCCCCGGGACACACTCCCGGGCGGCCGGCTGCTCAGCTCTAGTTGACGCAGCTCCCTGGTTGATCCTGCCAGTAGTCATATGCTTGTCTCAAAGATTAAGCCATGCATGTCTCAGTACAAGCCGCATTAAGGTGAAACCGCGAATGGCTCATTAAATCAGTTATGGTTCCTTAGATCGTACCCACGTTACTTGGATAACTGTGGTAATTCTAGAGCTAATACATGCAAACAGAGTCCCGACCAGAGATGGAAGGGACGCTTTTATTAGATCAAAACCAATCGGTCGGCTCGTCCGGTCCGTTTGCCTTGGTGACTCTGAATAACTTTGGGCTGATC
>NW_025726594.1:32500-35000 GCF_021461395.2 Schistocerca americana | reverse complement strand
GCGGATTCTCTTCGGCCGCCATTCAACGATCAACTCAGAACTGGCACGGACTGGGGGAATCCGACTGTCTAATTAAAACAAAGCATTGCGATGGCCCTAGCGGGTGTTGACGCAATGTGATTTCTGCCCAGTGCTCTGAATGTCAACGTGAAGAAATTCAAGCAAGCGCGGGTAAACGGCGGGAGTAACTATGACTCTCTTAAGGTGGCCAAGTGGCGGCGGAGCGGCTGCATCCGGACTTGGCTTCTCGAAGTGCGGTCTTGATGTAGTCGTACTGCTGCTGCGAGGTGCCTTCCTTGGGTTATAGTTACAGGGAGAGTGATGCGCAATACATGGGCCTAGCCCTCTTAGCCTCTCCTCTCCTGCGGTCTTCTCCCCTTCTCGTGGGCCCGCTGATTTCGCAGAGTGGAAGACCGCACCAGGGGCTTGGGGGGGTTACCAGCCCCCCCTCGCACTATCCCTTTTTTAGTTGGGGGCAGTAAGCAGAGAACAAGTGGTGGCCCTTCCGCTGAAGGTGCCACCCCAACTCCCCCAGCACCTAGCCGGCCAACCGGCCGTGCCGAAAATCTTGTAACTTTTGCAGCTATGTATACCTGTAGTGAGTGCCACCGCAGCTTTACAACCAAGAACGGTCTCGGGGTCCATCGCCGCCGCCAACACCTTGCGGCCGCCAACGCGGAGATCGTCACGGAGAGGCATCGCGCGAGGTGGACGGAGGAAGAAGTCCTGTCGCTCGCCAAGGCGGAGGCCGAACTGTTCCTTGAGAGGGACGCCCGGTTCTTCTTCGTCAATCAAGAACTCATCAGGATGTTCCCCGACCGAACGCTCGAGGCAATCAAGTGCCGGCGACGGCAAGCTGCCCACAAGCAGCTTGTCCGCCAATTCATGGAGGCGCTTGAGATCGGTCGGGGGGAAGAGCCGGCGTCCCGCCGGGGAGCAGCGAGCCCGCTGCCTGACGCGGGCGAGGCCGCTGCGCCGCCCGTCGACGCAGCCGAGGACTTCGCGGCCGACACCACCGGGCCGCCGCCGGAGGGGCCGACTGACGCCGCCATCTGGGAGCATCTGGCGGGGCTACCCGCTTCCGCCCAGCGTTTCTCTGCCCTGGATCGTGTCATAGGTCTGGGGCGGGGCACGCCGCCCGATGTCATCCTGGGCATGCTCCCGGATGCCCTTGCGTCGGTCGGGTCCAGAGGGGAGAGATCGATCACCAGGACACAGCGGCCGCGCCAACCATCGAAGCGGCCGCCTGCCGCGCCGCCGACGCAGAAGCGCAAGCGGCGCCGCTGGGAGTACGCGAGAACGCAGGATGCCTTCCGACGGTCGCGTGCACGTTGCGTGCGCGGCCTCTTGGATGGCACCCTGCTCCAGCCGCCACCTGCCATCCCTGGTCTGCTGGACTTCTGGGCGGACCTCTTCACCAAGAAGCCCATCTCCACCGCGGGCTTCATTCGTGACCGCCTCCTCCCGCACTCAGAGCCTGTCGCTCTCGAGTGCATATGGGGGCCGGTCACACATGAGGAGGTCGCCGCCGCGTTGCCGCCCAGGGGATCAGCAGCCGGGCCGGACGGCCTTACCCCAGCGGAGTTGCGGCGCCTGCCGCACGAAGTCCTGGTGAAAGTGATGAATCTCTTCCTTCTGGCCCGCGCCCTTCCGGAACGCCTGCTTCGCGCGCGGACGTCCCTTCTCCCGAAAACGGCTGCACCAACATCCCCCGCTGACTTTCGCCCCATTACGGTCTGCTCGGTGTTGGCGCGGACCTTTCACAAGGTTCTCGCGTCACGCCTGATGCGCGCATGTGCTGTGGACGAACGTCAGCGGGCATTCATCCCTCGGGATGGGATGTTGGAAAATACCTTTATCTTGGACACTGCTCTCACCGACGCAGTTCGCTCCTGCCGCTCTGTCTTTGTGGCATCGATCGACGTATCTAAGGCATTCGATTCGGTAGATCATGCTGCCCTTCGCCCCGTGCTGAAGGCGCATGGCCTGCCGGATTGCTTTGTCGAGTATGTCGAGCGGTGCTACGAGGGCAGCACGACAGTGATAGCGGACGGCGCCGGCGTGGGCGTGTCTGTGCAGCCAGCACGGGGCGTTCGCCAGGGCGATCCCCTCTCCCCCCTCCTGTTCAACTTTGCGGTGGACTACGTTTTAGGCCAACTGCCCTCCCACATCGGAGCTCGGATCCTCGGTCGCAGAGTCAACGCTGCGGCCTTTGCAGATGACGTCTTGCTGTTTGCAGCGACCCCGAGGGGCTTGCAGTCCCTCATCGACGCAGCTACCGCAGCCCTCGCCCACCTGGGGCTGCAGATCAACGCCCGGAAGTGTTTCACCCTCGCCTTAGTCGCGTCAGGGCGCGAGAAGAAGGTGAAGGTGGACAGCAATGTCACCTTCACAGCAGGCAATACCACCATGCCTGCCCTGCGTGTGGGTGAAACCTTCCGGTACCTGGGGCTGCAATTTTCCACGGCGGGTCGCTGTGTCTTCAATCCTCGTAGCCACC
>NW_025726594.1:25000-27500 GCF_021461395.2 Schistocerca americana | reverse complement strand
CTATGTCGTACCGTAACCTAACCTATGTCGTACCGTAACCTAACCTATGTCGTACCGTAACCTAACCTATGTCGTACCGTAACCTAACCTATGTCGTACCGTAACCTAACCTATGTCGTACCGTAACCTAACCTATGTCGTACCGTAACCTAACCTATGTCGTACCGTAACCTAACCTATGTCGTACCGTAACCTAACCTATGTCGTACCGTAACCTAACCTATGTCGTACCGTAACCTAACCTATGTCGTACCTTAACCTAACCTATGTCGTACCTTAACCTACCCTATGTCGTACCTTAACCTAACCTATGTCGTACCTTAACCTAACCTATGTCGTACCTTAACCTAACCTATGTCGTACCTTAACCTAACCTATGTCGTACCTTAACCTAACCTATGTCGTACCTTAACCTAACCTATGTCGTACCTTAACCTAACCTATGTCGTACCTTAACCTAACCTATGTCGTACCTTAACCTAACCTATGTCGTACCTTAACCTAACCTATGTCGTACCTTAACCTAACCTATGTCGTACCTTAACCTAACCTATGTCGTACCTTAACCTAACCTATGTCGTACCTTAACCTAACCTATGTCGTACCTTAACCTAACCTATGTCGTACCTTAACCTAACCTATGTCGTACCTTAACCTAACCTATGTCGTACCTTAACCTAACCTATGTCGTACCTTAACCTAACCTATGTCGTACCTTAACCTAACCTATGTCGTACCTTAACCTAACCTATGTCGTACCTTAACCTAACCTATGTCGTACCTTAACCTAACCTATGTCGTACCTTAACCTAACCTATGTCGTACCTTAACCTAACCTATGTCGTACCTTAACCTAACCTATGTCGTACCTTAACCTAACCTATGTCGTACCTTAACCTAACCTATGTCGTACCTTAACCTAACCTATGTCGTACCTTAACCTAACCTATGTCGTACCTTAACCTAACCTATGTCGTACCTTAACCTAACCTATGTCGTACCTTAACCTAACCTATGTCGTACCTTAACCTAACCTATGTCGTACCTTAACCTAACCTATGTCGTACCTTAACCTAACCTATGTCGTACCTTAACCTAACCTATGTCGTACCTTAACCTAACCTATGTCGTACCTTAACCTAACCTATGTCGTACCTTAACCTAACCTATGTCGTACCTTAACCTAACCTATGTCGTACCTTAACCTAACCTATGTCGTACCTTAACCTAACCTGTATTGCGCCTTAACCTAACCTGTATTGCGCCTTAACGTAACCTGTATTGCGCCTTAACGTAACCTGTATTGCGCCTTAACGTAACCTGTATTGCGCCTTAACGTAACCTGTATTGCGCCTTAACGTAACCTGTATTGCGCCTTAACGTAACCTGTATTGCGCCTTAACGTAACCTGTATTGCGCCTTAACGTAACCTGTATTGCGCCTTAACGTAACCTGTATTGCGCCTTAACGTAACCTGTATTGCGCCTTAACGTAACCTGTATTGCGCCTTAACGTAACCTGTATTGCGCCTTAACGTAACCTGTATTGCGCCTTAACGTAACCTGTATTGCGCCTTAACGTAACCTGTATTGCGCCTTAACGTAACCTGTATTGCGCCTTAACGTAACCTGTATTGCGCCTTAACGTAACCTGTATTGCGCCTTAACGTAACCTGTATTGCGCCTTAACGTAACCTGCATTGCGCCTTAACGTAACCTGCATTGCGCCTTAACGTAACCTGTATTGCGCCTTAACGTAACCTGCATTGCGCCTTAACGTAACCTGCATTGCGCCTTAACGTAACCTGTATTGCGCCTTAACGTAACCTGTATTGCGCCTTAACGTAACCTGTATTGCGCCTTAACGTAACCTGTATTGCGCCTTAACGTAACCTGTATTGCGCCTTAACGTAACCTGTATTGCGCCTTAACGTAACCTGTATTGCGCCTTAACGTAACCTGTATTGCGCCTTAACGTAACCGATATTGCGCCTTAACGTAACCTATATTGCGCCGTAACGTAACCTATATTGCGCCGTAACGTAACCCACATTGCCCCTTAACGTAACCTATATTGCGCCGTAACGTAACCTATATTGCGCCGTAACGTAACCCACATTGCCCCTTAACGTAACCCACATTGCCCCTTAACGTAACCCACATTGCCCCTTAACGTAACCCAACACACGTTGGGCCTTAACCCAACACACGTTGGGCCTTAACCCAACACACGTTGGGCCTTAACCCAACACACGTTGGGCCTTAACCCAACACACGTTGGGCCTTAACCCAACACACGTTGGGCCTTAACCTGCTCTGTAATTGTCATACGACGCGTTAAATTAGTGTAGTGTTGCCTAACTGCAACCCCCGCAATATAGTTTGCTACTCGCACTGCCCGGTCCCCAGTGTATCGCTTCATGTTAAACACCTTGCAGCTATACACTGTAATGTGGATGGCAGCAGGACGTACATGCTCAATGCCCTTTGCAGTTGTTCAT
>NW_025726594.1:10000-15000 GCF_021461395.2 Schistocerca americana | reverse complement strand
TCTCCAATATGCGACATTCCCGCTGTCCCTATACATGAGCTGCGGGCTGTACCAGTTACGAGCTAGAGACGCGACCGCGTTGCTCTCTGTACGAATGCCGATGCTGAGCGGTCAGCTAGGAGGCGCTCCATCCATGTCGGTACCGGTGAGCGTTGCACTCGCAGTCGCAAGAACGTACGGCAAGTATATTACCTGGAAGAGTCAATGACAGTCCACGCCCCCCTGCGTGGGAAGAGTCTTTCTAGGCCATGACCCACCGGAAGGGCGCAGCGTCCCCCACCCCAGACATGTGACGTCACACCATCGGTATTGACGACTAGACTGATTCCTTATAATCATTTGCCATACACCGGTGGAAGCTGCCGAGACGAGTAACTACATAGCGGGCTCGCCGTGTCACTAATGTACAGAGATACAACAGTTTCGACTGGAACCGGATTAAACGTATACACGGCGCTGATTAGTAATAGATAGAGCCATCAGAATACAGATAATGTATACAACTGTCCGTATACATGCTGAAAGACTCTGCTCACAATCACAACCACACGTCAGCCACACACCCTTATCACGCACTACTCTCTGCCTGTAACACGCACACAGACAATATGTAAGCACCAGCATGGAACAACACCCAGTGCATCCTCTCCGCCACATTAGACAATCCACACTGTCATAACCAGACTGGGAGGTCCACTCAGAAAACAGAATATCCCACCCACCCGACAACCACCATTGCTCAGCCAAGCCACCAACACCCACACATGTCCTACACAGGGGTGCACCCAACATCACAATACTGCCTCCTCTCACAGCACACAAACAATGGCAGGAATGAAAGACACAGGTCTGCCACAAGCATGGAATGAGAGCGCCGCCTGTCATGAGCCAAAGGTGCATCCTGACGTGGCAAATCAGATGATGCCGCAGGCATCCACTTACTATAATCACAATCAACAAACCGGCCGCCCCGCCCCGCCCCCCATTAAACCTTTCCTTACAACAATGTGTACCTTAACCTAACCTATATCGTACCGTAACCT
This sequence comes from Schistocerca americana, assembly GCF_021461395.2. NCBI lineage: Eukaryota > Metazoa > Arthropoda > Insecta > Orthoptera > Acrididae > Schistocerca > Schistocerca americana. The sequence goes on along the minus strand of NW_025726594.1, from coordinate 13,957 downwards.
AACCTATATCGTACCGTAACCTAACCTATGTCGTACCGTAACCTAACCTATGTCGTACCGTAACCTAACCTATGTCGTACCGTAACCTAACCTATGTCGTACCGTAACCTAACCTATGTCGTACCGTAACCTAACCTATGTCGTACCGTAACCTAACCTATGTCGTACCGTAACCTAACCTATGTCGTACCGTAACCTAACCTATGTCGTACCGTAACCTAACCTATGTCGTACCGTAACCTAACCTATGTCGTACCGTAACCTAACCTATGTCGTACCGTAACCTAACCTATGTCGTACCGTAACCTAACCTATGTCGTACCTTAACCTAACCTATGTCGTACCTTAACCTACCCTATGTCGTACCTTAACCTAACCTATGTCGTACCTTAACCTAACCTATGTCGTACCTTAACCTAACCTATGTCGTACCTTAACCTAACCTATGTCGTACCTTAACCTAACCTATGTCGTACCTTAACCTAACCTATGTCGTACCTTAACCTAACCTATGTCGTACCTTAACCTAACCTATGTCGTACCTTAACCTAACCTATGTCGTACCTTAACCTAACCTATGTCGTACCTTAACCTAACCTATGTCGTACCTTAACCTAACCTATGTCGTACCTTAACCTAACCTATGTCGTACCTTAACCTAACCTATGTCGTACCTTAACCTAACCTATGTCGTACCTTAACCTAACCTATGTCGTACCTTAACCTAACCTATGTCGTACCTTAACCTAACCTATGTCGTACCTTAACCTAACCTATGTCGTACCTTAACCTAACCTATGTCGTACCTTAACCTAACCTATGTCGTACCTTAACCTAACCTATGTCGTACCTTAACCTAACCTATGTCGTACCTTAACCTAACCTATGTCGTACCTTAACCTAACCTATGTCGTACCTTAACCTAACCTATGTCGTACCTTAACCTAACCTATGTCGTACCTTAACCTAACCTATGTCGTACCTTAACCTAACCTATGTCGTACCTTAACCTAACCTATGTCGTACCTTAACCTAACCTATGTCGTACCTTAACCTAACCTATGTCGTACCTTAACCTAACCTATGTCGTACCTTAACCTAACCTATGTCGTACCTTAACCTAACCTATGTCGTACCTTAACCTAACCTATGTCGTACCTTAACCTAACCTGTATTGCGCCTTAACGTAACCTGTATTGCGCCTTAACGTAACCTGTATTGCGCCTTAACGTAACCTGTATTGCGCCTTAACGTAACCTGTATTGCGCCTTAACGTAACCTGTATTGCGCCTTAACGTAACCTGTATTGCGCCTTAACGTAACCTGTATTGCGCCTTAACGTAACCTGTATTGCGCCTTAACGTAACCTGTATTGCGCCTTAACGTAACCTGTATTGCGCCTTAACGTAACCTGTATTGCGCCTTAACGTAACCTGTATTGCGCCTTAACGTAACCTGTATTGCGCCTTAACGTAACCTGTATTGCGCCTTAACGTAACCTGTATTGCGCCTTAACGTAACCTGTATTGCGCCTTAACGTAACCTGTATTGCGCCTTAACGTAACCTGTATTGCGCCTTAACGTAACCTGTATTGCGCCTTAACGTAACCTGTATTGCGCCTTAACGTAACCTGCATTGCGCCTTAACGTAACCTGCATTGCGCCTTAACGTAACCTGTATTGCGCCTTAACGTAACCTGCATTGCGCCTTAACGTAACCTGCATTGCGCCTTAACGTAACCTGTATTGCGCCTTAACGTAACCTGTATTGCGCCTTAACGTAACCTGTATTGCGCCTTAACGTAACCTGTATTGCGCCTTAACGTAACCTGTATTGCGCCTTAACGTAACCTGTATTGCGCCTTAACGTAACCTGTATTGCGCCTTAACGTAACCTGTATTGCGCCTTAACGTAACCGATATTGCGCCTTAACGTAACCTATATTGCGCCGTAACGTAACCTATATTGCGCCGTAACGTAACCCACATTGCCCCTTAACGTAACCTATATTGCGCCGTAACGTAACCTATATTGCGCCGTAACGTAACCCACATTGCCCCTTAACGTAACCCACATTGCCCCTTAACGTAACCCACATTGCCCCTTAACGTAACCCAACACACGTTGGGCCTTAACCCAACACACGTTGGGCCTTAACCCAACACACGTTGGGCCTTAACCCAACACACGTTGGGCCTTAACCCAACACACGTTGGGCCTTAACCCAACACACGTTGGGCCTTAACCTGCTCTGTAATTGTCATACGACGCGTTAAATTAGTGTAGTGTTGCCTAACTGCAACCCCCGCAATATAGTTTGCTACTCGCACTGCCCGGTCCCCAGTGTATCGCTTCATGTTAAACACCTTGCAGCTATACACTGTAATGTGGATGGCAGCAGGACGTACATGCTCAATGCCCTTTGCAGTTGTTCATTGGCATTTGCAGTTGTTCATTGGCATTCGCATGGCGAAGCACTTAGCCTACGCTGTGGTACGGCCTGTGTCAACTGTCCGCTGATGTTGTACGTCCAAATCACACACTGTACTGCACATTGGTCCTCATGTACTGAATGATACATCGTGGTACATGTGACCGTACAACGACTGCGCCAACAACGGCGAACCATGCGGTCCAAATGTTGTGCACTCAGCTACGTGTCGTCTCCCTATAAGAGCTGGATTGCAGTGTGGTATGCCCTGGATGGCGATCAGCATGAGCCGTCTGTTGATGTAGTGGCGCGTGTTGTCAGACGTAGTCGTCTCTTCTCACACACCGTGATAGCACGGTGCACTGCGTTCCACATCTGCGACATGCGACAGAGGCCGGTTGACAGTCGTTCGCGCAATGGACATCGCATACGTACGGGGGCCACCTTCCACGTGTTCGCTAAGCGTGGACATGTTGTTGCGTGTATGTGGGCAGACAGTGTGTCGTGACACCTGACACAGGCATGCAACAATCGTTGAATTTGCAAATGGCGATGGACGCCTACGTTTGCTGGTGACGTTACGCAAATGAACAACTGGTAAACCGTTGTGGTGCGGTTGTTCTCGCTAGGGGTGAATCAGTGATGGCGACGATCGGTTGAGCTACCAACCGGTTGTTGCAGCGATACCCACCATGCCCACGAACGTGAATGGCATGTGGGTGTGAAGCGATACGCGGCGGTGGCTGGGTGGGACCGTCCCCGGCCGGTGAGGGGGGGCCTCCCGGCGTGTTGGCCGTGCGGTGCGTGGGCGCACGCGCTACAGCCGGCTGGTGGGGGCGGCCAGTGGCAGGCGCGCCGGCCGACGGAGGCGGCAGGCGGCGCAGCTGCGCGCCGGCGCACCCTGCACGCGGCGCCGTGCGGCCAAAGTAGGTCCTCGCGGGCCCGGTGCGAAGCGCGGTGGACATCTGCAGTGTGCTGGTCCGATTGAGGACTGTGTGCGCTGAGGATGCGCCGCCGCCCGGCGCTCGGCGCCGCGACGCCGTCTGCTGCTCGGTCGCCTCTGCGGTTCTCGCAGGTGGTTTGTATCGCAGCTGTGCGGACGTGTTGGCGCGTGCGCTGTGCTGGGAGAGTTCGCTTCGGCACCCAAGTGGGGCTTTTGTCCTTCTGTGGCGCTGGCGTTGGAGCTGCCGGTCACCGTAGGTGGCGCGTGTTGTCTCCCGCCGGCAATGCCACGACAGCACGCTCCCGGGCCTCTGTCGGCAGCGGCAAGCTCAGTTGGGAGCACGGGTGGTCGCACCTAAAGCGTCTACTCGCCAAACTCCGGGCGATTGCGCCTCTCTCGAACCCGACCAAGTACTTAGGACGGCGCTGCGCGCCGCCGGGACCTGAGAGGGTTTCGAGGTGTATGGTGCAGGGGAGCTCAGCCTCCTCCTGTTTGCAGAATAATTGAGCGGACGCTTGCGTGTTCGCGCGGGCCCCCGGGACACACTCCCGGGCGGCCGGCTGCTCAGCTCTAGTTGACGCA
>NW_025726594.1:0-2500 GCF_021461395.2 Schistocerca americana | reverse complement strand
GGAACTACGCCAACCATGCCGGCAAAACGGTATCGCCATCTATGAAAATACGGCGAAACCACATGCAATACCTCCATCTATGCGAATCTGACAACACTACGTCCGCCATGTCGAGCGCACCACAAAACACAGCGCCATCTGTAGGTCTCCCGCGGCATGACGTCCTGCAACGACGATACCGCCATCTATGAGACGCCAAGCCGACCAAGACATCGATGGGCCCACAGTGCCCATCTTTCGACCCCACCCACAAAGCCTGCGTCCTCTGTCGACCACAGCACCCCAACGCCAGCGCCTCTGCCGCACGAAATCGTGGACCGGCAATCACTCCACCTGCGCCCCACTCCAACCGCCCAACTCGCAACTCCAGCGGATGAACGGCGGACTTTTCCCGCAGTCGCAATGTGCAATCCACCCCTATAACATGCGTTTCATGAAGAGTTATCTCCAATATGCGACATTCCCGCTGTCCCTATACATGAGCTGCGGGCTGTACCAGTTACGAGCTAGAGACGCGACCGCGTTGCTCTCTGTACGAATGCCGATGCTGAGCGGTCAGCTAGGAGGCGCTCCATCCATGTCGGTACCGGTGAGCGTTGCACTCGCAGTCGCAAGAACGTACGGCAAGTATATTACCTGGAAGAGTCAATGACAGTCCACGCCCCCCTGCGTGGGAAGAGTCTTTCTAGGCCATGACCCACCGGAAGGGCGCAGCGTCCCCCACCCCAGACATGTGACGTCACACCATCGGTATTGACGACTAGACTGATTCCTTATAATCATTTGCCATACACCGGTGGAAGCTGCCGAGACGAGTAACTACATAGCGGGCTCGCCGTGTCACTAATGTACAGAGATACAACAGTTTCGACTGGAACCGGATTAAACGTATACACGGCGCTGATTAGTAATAGATAGAGCCATCAGAATACAGATAATGTATACAACTGTCCGTATACATGCTGAAAGACTCTGCTCACAATCACAACCACACGTCAGCCACACACCCTTATCACGCACTACTCTCTGCCTGTAACACGCACACAGACAATATGTAAGCACCAGCATGGAACAACACCCAGTGCATCCTCTCCGCCACATTAGACAATCCACACTGTCATAACCAGACTGGGAGGTCCACTCAGAAAACAGAATATCCCACCCACCCGACAACCACCATTGCTCAGCCAAGCCACCAACACCCACACATGTCCTACACAGGGGTGCACCCAACATCACAATACTGCCTCCTCTCACAGCACACAAACAATGGCAGGAATGAAAGACACAGGTCTGCCACAAGCATGGAATGAGAGCGCCGCCTGTCATGAGCCAAAGGTGCATCCTGACGTGGCAAATCAGATGATGCCGCAGGCATCCACTTACTATAATCACAATCAACAAACCGGCCGCCCCGCCCCGCCCCCCATTAAACCTTTCCTTACAACAATGTGTACCTTAACCTAACCTATATCGTACCGTAACCTAACCTATATCGTACCGTAACCTAACCTATGTCGTACCGTAACCTAACCTATGTCGTACCGTAACCTAACCTATGTCGTACCGTAACCTAACCTATGTCGTACCGTAACCTAACCTATGTCGTACCGTAACCTAACCTATGTCGTACCGTAACCTAACCTATGTCGTACCGTAACCTAACCTATGTCGTACCGTAACCTAACCTATGTCGTACCGTAACCTAACCTATGTCGTACCGTAACCTAACCTATGTCGTACCGTAACCTAACCTATGTCGTACCGTAACCTAACCTATGTCGTACCGTAACCTAACCTATGTCGTACCTTAACCTAACCTATGTCGTACCTTAACCTACCCTATGTCGTACCTTAACCTAACCTATGTCGTACCTTAACCTAACCTATGTCGTACCTTAACCTAACCTATGTCGTACCTTAACCTAACCTATGTCGTACCTTAACCTAACCTATGTCGTACCTTAACCTAACCTATGTCGTACCTTAACCTAACCTATGTCGTACCTTAACCTAACCTATGTCGTACCTTAACCTAACCTATGTCGTACCTTAACCTAACCTATGTCGTACCTTAACCTAACCTATGTCGTACCTTAACCTAACCTATGTCGTACCTTAACCTAACCTATGTCGTACCTTAACCTAACCTATGTCGTACCTTAACCTAACCTATGTCGTACCTTAACCTAACCTATGTCGTACCTTAACCTAACCTATGTCGTACCTTAACCTAACCTATGTCGTACCTTAACCTAACCTATGTCGTACCTTAACCTAACCTATGTCGTACCTTAACCTAACCTATGTCGTACCTTAACCTAACCTATGTCGTACCTTAACCTAACCTATGTCGTACCTTAACCTAACCTATGTCGTACCTTAACCTAACCTATGTCGTACCTTAACCTAACCTATGTCGTACCTTAACCTAACCTATGTCGTACCTTAACCTAACCTATGTCGTACCTTAACCTAACCTATGTCGTACCTTAACCTA
>NW_025726593.1:52500-57703 GCF_021461395.2 Schistocerca americana | reverse complement strand
TTATGACTCGCGCTTACTGGGAATTCCTCGTTCATGGGGAACAATTGCAAGCCCCAATCCCTAGCACGAAGGAGGTTCAGCGGGTTACCCCGACCTTTCGGCCTAGGAAGACACGCTGATTCCTTCAGTGTAGCGCGCGTGCGGCCCAGAACATCTAAGGGCATCACAGACCTGTTATTGCTCAATCTCGTGCGGCTAGAAGCCGCCTGTCCCTCTAAGAAGAAAAGTAATCGCTGACAGCACGAAGGATGTCACGCGACTAGTTAGCAGGCTAGAGTCTCGTTCGTTATCGGAATTAACCAGACAAATCGCTCCACCAACTAAGAACGGCCATGCACCACCACCCACCGAATCAAGAAAGAGCTATCAATCTGTCAATCCTTCCGGTGTCCGGGCCTGGTGAGGTTTCCCGTGTTGAGTCAAATTAAGCCGCAGGCTCCACTCCTGGTGGTGCCCTTCCGTCAATTCCTTTAAGTTTCAGCTTTGCAACCATACTTCCCCCGGAACCCAAAAGCTTTGGTTTCCCGGAGGCTGCCCGCCGAGTCATCGGAGGAACTGCGGCGGATCGCTGGCTGGCATCGTTTATGGTTAGAACTAGGGCGGTATCTGATCGCCTTCGAACCTCTAACTTTCGTTCTTGATTAATGAAAACATACTTGGCAAATGCTTTCGCTTCTGTTCGTCTTGCGACGATCCAAGAATTTCACCTCTAACGTCGCAATACGAATGCCCCCGCCTGTCCCTATTAATCATTACCTCGGGTTCCGAAAACCAACAAAATAGAACCGAGGTCCTATTCCATTATTCCATGCACACAGTATTCAGGCGGGCTTGCCTGCTTTAAGCACTCTAATTTGTTCAAAGTAAACGTGCCGGCCCACCGAGACACTCACTCAAGAGCACCCTGGTAGGATTGCAACGGGGTCCGCCTCGGGACGCACGAGCACGCACGAGGCGCGTCGCACGCCTTCGGCTCGCCCCACCGGCAGGACGTCCCACGATACATGCCAGTTAAACACCGACGGGCGGTGAACCAACAGCGTGGGACACAAATCCAACTACGAGCTTTTTAACCGCAACAACTTTAATATACGCTATTGGAGCTGGAATTACCGCGGCTGCTGGCACCAGACTTGCCCTCCAATAGATACTCGTTAAAGGATTTAAAGTGTACTCATTCCGATTACGGGGCCTCGGATGAGTCCCGTATCGTTATTTTTCGTCACTACCTCCCCGTGCCGGGAGTGGGTAATTTGCGCGCCTGCTGCCTTCCTTGGATGTGGTAGCCGTTTCTCAGGCTCCCTCTCCGGAATCGAACCCTGATTCCCCGTTACCCGTTACAACCATGGTAGGCGCAGAACCTACCATCGACAGTTGATAAGGCAGACATTTGAAAGATGCGTCGCCGGTACGAGGACCGTGCGATCAGCCCAAAGTTATTCAGAGTCACCAAGGCAAACGGACCGGACGAGCCGACCGATTGGTTTTGATCTAATAAAAGCGTCCCTTCCATCTCTGGTCGGGACTCTGTTTGCATGTATTAGCTCTAGAATTACCACAGTTATCCAAGTAACGTGGGTACGATCTAAGGAACCATAACTGATTTAATGAGCCATTCGCGGTTTCACCTTAATGCGGCTTGTACTGAGACATGCATGGCTTAATCTTTGAGACAAGCATATGACTACTGGCAGGATCAACCAGGGAGCTGCGTCAACTAGAGCTGAGCAGCCGGCCGCCCGGGAGTGTGTCCCGGGGGCCCGCGCGAACACGCAAGCGTCCGCTCAATTATTCTGCAAACAGGAGGAGGCTGAGCTCCCCTGCACAATACACCTCGAAACCCTCTCAGGTCCCGGCGGCGCGCAGCGCCGTCCTAAGTACTTGGTCGGGTTCGAGAGAGGCGCAATCGCCCGGAGTTTGGCGAGTAGACGCTTTAGGTGCGACCACCCGTGCTCCCAACTGAGCTTGCCGCTGCCGACAGAGGCCCGGGAGCGTGCTGTCGTGGCATTGCCGGCGGGAGACAACACGCGCCACCTACGGTGACCGGCAGCTCCAACGCCAGCGCCACAGAAGGACAAAAGCCCCACTTGGGTGCCGAAGCGAACTCTCCCAGCACAGCGCACGCGCCAACACGTCCGCACAGCTGCGATACAAACCACCTGCGAGAACCGCAGAGGCGACCGAGCAGCAGACGGCGTCGCGGCGCCGAGCGCCGGGCGGCGGCGCATCCTCAGCGCACACAGTCCTCAATCGGACCAGCACACTGCAGATGTCCACCGCGCTTCGCACCGGGCCCGCGAGGACCTACTTTGGCCGCACGGCGCCGCGTGCAGGGTGCGCCGGCGCGCAGCTGCGCCGCCTGCCGCCTCCGTCGGCCGGCGCGCCTGCCACTGGCCGCCCCCACCAGCCGGCTGTAGCGCGTGCGCCCACGCACCGCGCGGCCAGCACGCCGGGAGGCCCCCCCTCACCGGCCGGGGACGGTCCCACCCAGCCACCGCCGCGTATCGCTTCACACCCAGATGCCATTCACGTTCGTGGGCATGGTGGGTATCGCTGGAACAACCGGTTGGTAGCTCAACCGATCGTCGCCATCACTGATTCACCTCTAGCGAGAACAACCGCACCACAACGGTTTACCAGTTGTTCATTTGCATAACGTCACCAGCAAACGTAGGCGTCCATCGCCATTTGCAAATTCAACGATTGTTGCATGCCTGTGTCAGGTGTCACGACACACTATGTCTGCCCACATACACGCAACAACATGTGCACGCTTCGCGAACACGTGGAAGGTGGCCCCCGTACGTATGCGATGTCCATTGCGCGAACGACTGTCAACCGGCCTCTGTCGCATGTCGCAGATGTGGAACGCAGTGCACCATGCTATCACGGTGTGTGAGAAGAGACGACTACGTCTGACAACACGCGCCACTACATCAACAGACGGCTCATGCTGATCGCCATCCAGGGCATACCACACTGCAATCCAGCTCTTATAGGGAGACGACACGTAGCTGAGTGCACAACATTTGGACCGCATGGTTCGCCGTTGTTGGCGCAGTCGTTGTACGGTCACATGTACCACGATGTATCATTCAGTACATGAGGACCAATGTGCAGTACAGTGTGTGATTTGGACGTACAACATCAGCGGACAGTTGACACAGGCCGTACCACAGCGTAGGCTAAGTGCTTCGCACATGCGAATGCCAATGAACAACTGCAAATGCCAATGAACAACTGCAAAGGGCATTGAGCATGTACGTCCTGCTGCCATCCACATTACAGTGTATAGCTGCAAGGTGTTTAACATGAAGCGATACACTGGGGACCGGGCAGTGCGAGTAGCAAACTATATTGCGGGGGTTGCAGTTAGGCAACACTACACTAATTTAACGCGTCGTATGACAATTACAGAGCAGGTTAAGGCCCAACGTGTGTTGGGTTAAGGCCCAACGTGTGTTGGGTTAAGGCCCAACGTGTGTTGGGTTAAGGCCCAACGTGTGTTGGGTTAAGGCCCAACGTGTGTTGGGTTAAGGCCCAACGTGTGTTGGGTTAAGGCCCAACGTGTGTTGGGTTAAGGCCCAACGTGTGTTGGGTTAAGGCCCAACGTGTGTTGGGTTAAGGCCCAACGTGTGTTGGGTTAAGGCCCAACGTGTGTTGGGTTACGTTAAGGGGCAATGTGGGTTACGTTAAGGGGCAATGTGGGTTACGTTAAGGGGCAATGTGGGTTACGTTACGGCGCAATATAGGTTACGTTACGGCGCAATATAGGTTACGTTAAGGCGCAATATCGGTTACGTTAAGGCGCAATACAGGTTACGTTAAGGCGCAATACAGGTTACGTTAAGGCGCAATACAGGTTACGTTAAGGCGCAATACAGGTTACGTTAAGGCGCAATACAAGTTACGTTAAGGCGCAATGCAGGTTACGTTAAGGCGCAATACAGGTTACGTTAAGGCGCAATACAGGTTACGTTAAGGCGCAATACAGGTTACGTTAAGGCGCAATACAGGTTACGTTAAGGCGCAATACAGGTTACGTTAAGGCGCAATACAGGTTACGTTAAGGCGCAATACAGGTTACGTTAAGGCGCAATACAGGTTACGTTAAGGCGCAATACAGGTTACGTTAAGGCGCAATACAGGTTACGTTAAGGCGCAATACAGGTTACGTTAAGGCGCAATACAGGTTACGTTAAGGCGCAATACAGGTTACGTTAAGGCGCAATACAGGTTACGTTAAGGCGCAATACAGGTTACGTTAAGGCGCAATACAGGTTACGTTAAGGCGCAATACAGGTTACGTTAAGGCGCAATACAGGTTACGTTAAGGCGCAATACAGGTTAGGTTAAGGCGCAATACAGGTTAGGTTAAGGCGCAATACAGGTTAGGTTAAGGTACGACATAGGTTAGGTTAAGGTACGACATAGGTTAGGTTAAGGTACGACATAGGTTAGGTTAAGGTACGACATAGGTTAGGTTAAGGTACGACATAGGTTAGGTTAAGGTACGACATAGGTTAGGTTAAGGTACGACATAGGTTAGGTTAAGGTACGACATAGGTTAGGTTAAGGTACGACATAGGTTAGGTTAAGGTACGACATAGGTTAGGTTAAGGTACGACATAGGTTAGGTTAAGGTACGACATAGGTTAGGTTAAGGTACGACATAGGTTAGGTTAAGGTACGACATAGGTTAGGTTAAGGTACGACATAGGTTAGGTTAAGGTACGACATAGGTTAGGTTAAGGTACGACATAGGTTAGGTTAAGGTACGACATAGGTTAGGTTAAGGTACGACATAGGTTAGGTTAAGGTACGACATAGGTTAGGTTAAGGTACGACATAGGTTAGGTTAAGGTACGACATAGGTTAGGTTAAGGTACGACATAGGTTAGGTTAAGGTACGACATAGGTTAGGTTAAGGTACGACATAGGTTAGGTTAAGGTACGACATAGGTTAGGTTAAGGTACGACATAGGTTAGGTTAAGGTACGACATAGGTTAGGTTAAGGTACGACATAGGTTAGGTTAAGGTACGACATAGGTTAGGTTAAGGTACGACATAGGTTAGGTTACGGTACGACATAGGTTAGGTTACGGTACGACATAGGTTAGGTTACGGTACGACATAGGTTAGGTTACGGTACGACATAGGTTAGGTTACGGTACGACATAGGTTAGGTTACGGTACGACATA
>NW_025726593.1:40000-47500 GCF_021461395.2 Schistocerca americana | reverse complement strand
TTGGCACTCCGATCCGAGTCGTTTGCTCGCGGCTTCAGCATATCAAGCAAGCCGGAGATCTCACCCATTTAAAGTTTGAGAATAGGTTGAGGTCGTTTCGGCCCCAAGGCCTCTAATCATTCGCTTTACCGGATGAGACTCGTACGAGCACCAGCTATCCTGAGGGAAACTTCGGAGGGAACCAGCTACTAGATGGTTCGATTAGTCTTTCGCCCCTATACCCAGCTCCGACGATCGATTTGCACGTCAGAATCGCTACGGACCTCCATCAGGGTTTCCCCTGACTTCGTCCTGGCCAGGCATAGTTCACCATCTTTCGGGTCCCAACGTGTACGCTCTAGGTGCGCCTCACCTCGCAATGAGGACGAGACGCCCCGGGAGTGCGGAGGCCGCCGCCCCGTGAAGGGCGGGGAAGCCCCATCCTCCCTCGGCCCGCGCAAGGCGAGACCTTCACTTTCATTACGCCTTTAGGTTTCGTACAGCCCAATGACTCGCGCACATGTTAGACTCCTTGGTCCGTGTTTCAAGACGGGTCGTGAAATTGTCCAAAGCTGAAGCGCCGCTGACGGGAGCGATTATTCCGCCCGAGAGCATCCCGAGCCAACAGCGGCGCGGGTCCGGGGCCGGGCCAGGTAGGTCCGTCATCCGGGAAGAACCGCGCGCGCTTGCCGGGAGCCCGAGCGCCCAAAGGGGCGAATCGACTCCTCCAGATATACCGCCGGGCAGCCAGCCAGGACACCGGGGCTCTGCCCAACAGACGCGAACCGAGGCCCGCGGAAGGACAGGCTGCGCACCCGGGCCGTAGGCCGGCACCCAGCGGGTCGCGACGTCCTACTAGGGGAGAAGTGCGGCCCACCGCACACCGGAACGGCCCCACCCCGCGGCGAGTGGAAAGGCAACCGGACACGACCCCGCCGCGGATTGCTCCGCGCGGGCGGCCGGCCCCATCTGCCGAGGGCGGAGGCCTGTGGCCGGATGGGCGTGAATCTCACCCGTTCGACCTTTCGGACTTCTCACGTTTACCCCAGAACGGTTTCACGTACTTTTGAACTCTCTCTTCAAAGTTCTTTTCAACTTTCCCTCACGGTACTTGTTCGCTATCGGTCTCGTGGTCATATTTAGTCTCAGATGGAGTTTACCACCCACTTGGAGCTGCACTCTCAAGCAACCCGACTCGAAGGAGAGGTCCCGCCGACGCTCGCACCGGCCGCTACGGGCCTGGCACCCTCTACGGGCCGTGGCCTCATTCAAGTTGGACTTGGGCTCGGCGCGAGGCGTCGGGGTAGTGGACCCTCCCAAACACCACATGCCACGACAGGCGGCAGCCTGCGGGGTTCGGTGCTGGACTCTTCCCTGTTCGCTCGCCGCTACTGGGGGAATCCTTGTTAGTTTCTTTTCCTCCGCTTAGTAATATGCTTAAATTCAGCGGGTAGTCTCGCCTGCTCTGAGGTCGTTGTACGAGGTGTCGCACGCCACACCGCCAGCCGGCTGTGCACGCTACCGAGTAAGTACCGGTATGCGAACCGCCAGGCGACGGGCGCGCATCGCACGTTTCAGGAGGCGCGGCCGGCCCCACAGGCGGCCGCGACGCTCCCAGGTCTGCGAAGCGGGGCAAACGCCGCGCGCTTCAGTATACGTAGCCGACCCTCAGCCAGACGTGGCCCGGGAACGGAATCCATGGACCGCAATGTGCGTTCGAAACGTCGATGTTCATGTGTCCTGCAGTTCACATGTCGACGCGCAATTTGCTGCGTTCTTCATCGACCCACGAGCCGAGTGATCCACCGTCCTGGGTGATCTTTTCTTAGTTTCCACTGTCTCTTTCAAGACAGTTGCATAGGCGGGACGTAGGCGTGTGGCGGCCCCTGTTCAAGCGTTCTGTGTCCAACGGCCTCACGGCCGATGGGCGTCGTACGGCTCCACACCGGAGCGGACAGGCAGTCGGGCGAAAGTCATTCAAAACCGGCGCCAGGCGCCAGGTGCCGCAGGCCAGCCGCTCCAGCGCTTCAGCGCTCGTACCACACAACATTGGCGTTAGTTTTGAGAAGCACGCGTGGTTCCGCACGCGGCGCACGGCTACTGCGAGCCGTACAGGTAGCGTGTTGCGCGACACGACACGCACATCGAACGACATGCAGTCTAGTCGGTAATGATCCTTCCGCAGGTTCACCTACGGAAACCTTGTTACGACTTTTACTTCCTCTAAATGATCAAGTTTGGTCATCTTTCCGGTAGCATCGGCAACGACAGAGTCAATGCCGCGTACCAGTCCGAAGACCTCACTAAATCATTCAATCGGTAGTAGCGACGGGCGGTGTGTACAAAGGGCAGGGACGTAATCAACGCGAGCTTATGACTCGCGCTTACTGGGAATTCCTCGTTCATGGGGAACAATTGCAAGCCCCAATCCCTAGCACGAAGGAGGTTCAGCGGGTTACCCCGACCTTTCGGCCTAGGAAGACACGCTGATTCCTTCAGTGTAGCGCGCGTGCGGCCCAGAACATCTAAGGGCATCACAGACCTGTTATTGCTCAATCTCGTGCGGCTAGAAGCCGCCTGTCCCTCTAAGAAGAAAAGTAATCGCTGACAGCACGAAGGATGTCACGCGACTAGTTAGCAGGCTAGAGTCTCGTTCGTTATCGGAATTAACCAGACAAATCGCTCCACCAACTAAGAACGGCCATGCACCACCACCCACCGAATCAAGAAAGAGCTATCAATCTGTCAATCCTTCCGGTGTCCGGGCCTGGTGAGGTTTCCCGTGTTGAGTCAAATTAAGCCGCAGGCTCCACTCCTGGTGGTGCCCTTCCGTCAATTCCTTTAAGTTTCAGCTTTGCAACCATACTTCCCCCGGAACCCAAAAGCTTTGGTTTCCCGGAGGCTGCCCGCCGAGTCATCGGAGGAACTGCGGCGGATCGCTGGCTGGCATCGTTTATGGTTAGAACTAGGGCGGTATCTGATCGCCTTCGAACCTCTAACTTTCGTTCTTGATTAATGAAAACATACTTGGCAAATGCTTTCGCTTCTGTTCGTCTTGCGACGATCCAAGAATTTCACCTCTAACGTCGCAATACGAATGCCCCCGCCTGTCCCTATTAATCATTACCTCGGGTTCCGAAAACCAACAAAATAGAACCGAGGTCCTATTCCATTATTCCATGCACACAGTATTCAGGCGGGCTTGCCTGCTTTAAGCACTCTAATTTGTTCAAAGTAAACGTGCCGGCCCACCGAGACACTCACTCAAGAGCACCCTGGTAGGATTGCAACGGGGTCCGCCTCGGGACGCACGAGCACGCACGAGGCGCGTCGCACGCCTTCGGCTCGCCCCACCGGCAGGACGTCCCACGATACATGCCAGTTAAACACCGACGGGCGGTGAACCAACAGCGTGGGACACAAATCCAACTACGAGCTTTTTAACCGCAACAACTTTAATATACGCTATTGGAGCTGGAATTACCGCGGCTGCTGGCACCAGACTTGCCCTCCAATAGATACTCGTTAAAGGATTTAAAGTGTACTCATTCCGATTACGGGGCCTCGGATGAGTCCCGTATCGTTATTTTTCGTCACTACCTCCCCGTGCCGGGAGTGGGTAATTTGCGCGCCTGCTGCCTTCCTTGGATGTGGTAGCCGTTTCTCAGGCTCCCTCTCCGGAATCGAACCCTGATTCCCCGTTACCCGTTACAACCATGGTAGGCGCAGAACCTACCATCGACAGTTGATAAGGCAGACATTTGAAAGATGCGTCGCCGGTACGAGGACCGTGCGATCAGCCCAAAGTTATTCAGAGTCACCAAGGCAAACGGACCGGACGAGCCGACCGATTGGTTTTGATCTAATAAAAGCGTCCCTTCCATCTCTGGTCGGGACTCTGTTTGCATGTATTAGCTCTAGAATTACCACAGTTATCCAAGTAACGTGGGTACGATCTAAGGAACCATAACTGATTTAATGAGCCATTCGCGGTTTCACCTTAATGCGGCTTGTACTGAGACATGCATGGCTTAATCTTTGAGACAAGCATATGACTACTGGCAGGATCAACCAGGGAGCTGCGTCGACTAGAGCTGAGCAGCCGGCCGCCCGGGAGTGTGTCCCGGGGGCCCGCGCGAACACGCAAGCGTCCGCTCAATTATTCCGCAAACAGGAGGAGGCTGAGCTCCCCTGCACAATACACCTCGAAACCCTCTCAGGTCCCGGCGGCGCGCAGCGCCGTCCTAAGTACTTGGTCGGGTTCGAGAGAGGCGCAATCGCCCGGAGTTTGGCGAGTAGACGCTTTAGGTGCGACCACCCGTGCTCCCAACTGAGCTTGCCGCTGCCGACAGAGGCCCGGGAGCGTGCTGTCGTGGCATTGCCGGCGGGAGACAACACGCGCCACCTACGGTGACCGGCAGCTCCAACGCCAGCGCCACAGAAGGACAAAAGCCCCACTTGGGTGCCGAAGCGAACTCTCCCAGCACAGCGCACGCGCCAACACGTCCGCACAGCTGCGATACAAACCACCTGCGAGAACCGCAGAGGCGACCGAGCAGCAGACGGCGTCGCGGCGCCGAGCGCCGGGCGGCGGCGCATCCTCAGCGCACACAGTCCTCAATCGGACCAGCACACTGCAGATGTCCACCGCGCTTCGCACCGGGCCCGCGAGGACCTACTTTGGCCGCACGGCGCCGCGTGCAGGGTGCGCCGGCGCGCAGCTGCGCCGCCTGCCGCCTCCGTCGGCCGGCGCGCCTGCCACTGGCCGCCCCCACCAGCCGGCTGTAGCGCGTGCGCCCACGCACCGCGCGGCCAGCACGCCGGGAGGCCCCCCCTCACCGGCCGGGGACGGTCCCACCCAGCCACCGCCGCGTATCGCTTCACACCCAGATGCCATTCACGTTCGTGGGCATGGTGGGTATCGCTGGAACAACCGGTTGGTAGCTCAACCGATCGTCGCCATCACTGATTCACCTCTAGCGAGAACAACCGCACCACAACGGTTTACCAGTTGTTCATTTGCATAACGTCACCAGCAAACGTAGGCGTCCATCGCCATTTGCAAATTCAACGATTGTTGCATGCCTGTGTCAGGTGTCACGACACACTATGTCTGCCCACATACACGCAACAACATGTGCACGCTTCGCGAACACGTGGAAGGTGGCCCCCGTACGTATGCGATGTCCATTGCGCGAACGACTGTCAACCGGCCTCTGTCGCATGTCGCAGATGTGGAACGCAGTGCACCATGCTATCACGGTGTGTGAGAAGAGACGACTACGTCTGACAACACGCGCCACTACATCAACAGACGGCTCATGCTGATCGCCATCCAGGGCATACCACACTGCAATCCAGCTCTTATAGGGAGACGACACGTAGCTGAGTGCACAACATTTGGACCGCATGGTTCGCCGTTGTTGGCGCAGTCGTTGTACGGTCACATGTACCACGATGTATCATTCAGTACATGAGGACCAATGTGCAGTACAGTGTGTGATTTGGACGTAAAAAATCAGCGGACAGTTGACACAGGCCGTACCACAGCGTAGGCTAAGTGCTTCGCACATGCGAATGCCAATGAACAACTGCAAATGCCAATGAACAACTGCAAAGGGCATTGAGCATGTACGTCCTGCTGCCATCCACATTACAGTGTATAGCTGCAAGGTGTTTAACATGAAGCGATACACTGGGGACCGGGCAGTGCGAGTAGCAAACTATATTGCGGGGGTTGCAGTTAGGCAACACTACACTAATTTAACGCGTCGTATGACAATTACAGAGCAGGTTAAGGCCCAACGTGTGTTGGGTTAAGGCCCAACGTGTGTTGGGTTAAGGCCCAACGTGTGTTGGGTTAAGGCCCAACGTGTGTTGGGTTAAGGCCCAACGTGTGTTGGGTTAAGGCCCAACGTGTGTTGGGTTAAGGCCCAACGTGTGTTGGGTTAAGGCCCAACGTGTGTTGGGTTAAGGCCCAACGTGTGTTGGGTTAAGGCCCAACGTGTGTTGGGTTAAGGCCCAACGTGTGTTGGGTTAAGGCCCAACGTGTGTTGGGTTAAGGCCCAACGTGTGTTGGGTTAAGGCCCAACGTGTGTTGGGTTAAGGCCCAACGTGTGTTGGGTTAAGGCCCAACGTGTGTTGGGTTACGTTAAGGGGCAATGTGGGTTACGTTAAGGGGCAATGTGGGTTACGTTAAGGGGCAATGTGGGTTACGTTACGGCGCAATATAGGTTACGTTACGGCGCAATATAGGTTACGTTAAGGCGCAATATCGGTTACGTTAAGGCGCAATACAGGTTACGTTAAGGCGCAATACAGGTTACGTTAAGGCGCAATACAGGTTACGTTAAGGCGCAATACAGGTTACGTTAAGGCGCAATACAGGTTACGTTAAGGCGCAATACAGGTTACGTTAAGGCGCAATGCAGGTTACGTTAAGGCGCAATGCAGGTTACGTTAAGGCGCAATACAGGTTACGTTAAGGCGCAATACAGGTTACGTTAAGGCGCAATACAGGTTACGTTAAGGCGCAATACAGGTTACGTTAAGGCGCAATACAGGTTACGTTAAGGCGCAATACAGGTTACGTTAAGGCGCAATACAGGTTACGTTAAGGCGCAATACAGGTTACGTTAAGGCGCAATACAGGTTACGTTAAGGCGCAATACAGGTTACGTTAAGGCGCAATACAGGTTACGTTAAGGCGCAATACAGGTTACGTTAAGGCGCAATACAGGTTACGTTAAGGCGCAATACAGGTTACGTTAAGGCGCAATACAGGTTACGTTAAGGCGCAATACAGGTTACGTTAAGGCGCAATACAGGTTACGTTAAGGCGCAATACAGGTTACGTTAAGGCGCAATACAGGTTACGTTAAGGCGCAATACAGGTTAGGTTAAGGCGCAATACAGGTTAGGTTAAGGCGCAATACAGGTTAGGTTAAGGTACGACATAGGTTAGGTTAAGGTACGACATAGGTTAGGTTAAGGTACGACATAGGTTAGGTTAAGGTACGACATAGGTTAGGTTAAGGTACGACATAGGTTAGGTTAAGGTACGACATAGGTTAGGTTAAGGTACGACATAGGTTAGGTTAAGGTACGACATAGGTTAGGTTAAGGTACGACATAGGTTAGGTTAAGGTACGACATAGGTTAGGTTAAGGTACGACATAGGTTAGGTTAAGGTACGACATAGGTTAGGTTAAGGTACGACATAGGTTAGGTTAAGGTACGACATAGGTTAGGTTAAGGTACGACATAGGTTAGGTTAAGGTACGACATAGGTTAGGTTAAGGTACGACATAGGTTAGGTTAAGGTACGACATAGGTTAGGTTAAGGTACGACATAGGTTAGGTTAAGGTACGACATAGGTTAGGTTAAGGTACGACATAGGTTAGGTTAAGGTACGACATAGGTTAGGTTAAGGTACGACATAGGTTAGGTTAAGGTACGACATAGGTTAGGTTAAGGTACGACATAGGTTAGGTTAAGGTACGACATAGGTTAGGTTAAGG
>NW_025726593.1:25000-30000 GCF_021461395.2 Schistocerca americana | reverse complement strand
AGTTTGGCGAGTAGACGCTTTAGGTGCGACCACCCGTGCTCCCAACTGAGCTTGCCGCTGCCGACAGAGGCCCGGGAGCGTGCTGTCGTGGCATTGCCGGCGGGAGACAACACGCGCCACCTACGGAGACCGGCAGCTCCAACGCCAGCGCCACAGAAGGACAAAAGCCCCACTTGGGTGCCGAAGCGAACTCTCCCAGCACAGCGCACGCGCCAACACGTCCGCACAGCTGCGATACAAACCACCTGCGAGAACCGCAGAGGCGACCGAGCAGCAGACGGCGTCGCGGCGCCGAGCGCCGGGCGGCGGCGCATCCTCAGCGCACACAGTCCTCAATCGGACCAGCACACTGCAGATGTCCACCGCGCTTCGCACCGGGCCCGCGAGGACCTACTTTGGCCGCACGGCGCCGCGTGCAGGGTGCGCCGGCGCGCAGCTGCGCCGCCTGCCGCCTCCGTCGGCCGGCGCGCCTGCCACTGGCCGCCCCCACCAGCCGGCTGTAGCGCGTGCGCCCACGCACCGCGCGGCCAGCACGCCGGGAGGCCCCCCCTCACCGGCCGGGGACGGTCCCACCCAGCCACCGCCGCGTATCGCTTCACACCCAGATGCCATTCACGTTCGTGGGCATGGTGGGTATCGCTGGAACAACCGGTTGGTAGCTCAACCGATCGTCGCCATCACTGATTCACCTCTAGCGAGAACAACCGCACCACAACGGTTTACCAGTTGTTCATTTGCATAACGTCACCAGCAAACGTAGGCGTCCATCGCCATTTGCAAATTCAACGATTGTTGCATGCCTGTGTCAGGTGTCACGACACACTATGTCTGCCCACATACACGCAACAACATGTGCACGCTTCGCGAACACGTGGAAGGTGGCCCCCGTACGTATGCGATGTCCATTGCGCGAACGACTGTCAACCGGCCTCTGTCGCATGTCGCAGATGTGGAACGCAGTGCACCATGCTATCACGGTGTGTGAGAAGAGACGACTACGTCTGACAACACGCGCCACTACATCAACAGACGGCTCATGCTGATCGCCATCCAGGGCATACCACACTGCAATCCAGCTCTTATAGGGAGACGACACGTAGCTGAGTGCACAACATTTGGACCGCATGGTTCGCCGTTGTTGGCGCAGTCGTTGTACGGTCACATGTACCACGATGTATCATTCAGTACATGAGGACCAATGTGCAGTACAGTGTGTGATTTGGACGTACAACATCAGCGGACAGTTGACACAGGCCGTACCACAGCGTAGGCTAAGTGCTTCGCACATGCGAATGCCAATGAACAACTGCAAATGCCAATGAACAACTGCAAAGGGCATTGAGCATGTACGTCCTGCTGCCATCCACATTACAGTGTATAGCTGCAAGGTGTTTAACATGAAGCGATACACTGGGGACCGGGCAGTGCGAGTAGCAAACTATATTGCGGGGGTTGCAGTTAGGCAACACTACACTAATTTAACGCGTCGTATGACAATTACAGAGCAGGTTAAGGCCCAACGTGTGTTGGGTTAAGGCCCAACGTGTGTTGGGTTAAGGCCCAACGTGTGTTGGGTTAAGGCCCAACGTGTGTTGGGTTAAGGCCCAACGTGTGTTGGGTTAAGGCCCAACGTGTGTTGGGTTAAGGCCCAACGTGTGTTGGGTTAAGGCCCAACGTGTGTTGGGTTAAGGCCCAACGTGTGTTGGGTTAAGGCCCAACGTGTGTTGGGTTAAGGCCCAACGTGTGTTGGGTTAAGGCCCAACGTGTGTTGGGTTAAGGCCCAACGTGTGTTGGGTTAAGGCCCAACGTGTGTTGGGTTACGTTAAGGGGCAATGTGGGTTACGTTAAGGGGCAATGTGGGTTACGTTAAGGGGCAATGTGGGTTACGTTACGGCGCAATATAGGTTACGTTACGGCGCAATATAGGTTACGTTAAGGCGCAATACAGGTTACGTTAAGGCGCAATACAGGTTACGTTAAGGCGCAATACAGGTTACGTTAAGGCGCAATACAGGTTACGTTAAGGCGCAATACAGGTTACGTTAAGGCGCAATACAGGTTACGTTAAGGCGCAATGCAGGTTACGTTAAGGCGCAATGCAGGTTACGTTAAGGCGCAATACAGGTTACGTTAAGGCGCAATACAGGTTACGTTAAGGCGCAATACAGGTTACGTTAAGGCGCAATACAGGTTACGTTAAGGCGCAATACAGGTTACGTTAAGGCGCAATACAGGTTACGTTAAGGCGCAATACAGGTTACGTTAAGGCGCAATACAGGTTACGTTAAGGCGCAATACAGGTTACGTTAAGGCGCAATACAGGTTACGTTAAGGCGCAATACAGGTTACGTTAAGGCGCAATACAGGTTACGTTAAGGCGCAATACAGGTTACGTTAAGGCGCAATACAGGTTACGTTAAGGCGCAATACAGGTTACGTTAAGGCGCAATACAGGTTACGTTAAGGCGCAATACAGGTTACGTTAAGGCGCAATACAGGTTACGTTAAGGCGCAATACAGGTTAGGTTAAGGCGCAATACAGGTTAGGTTAAGGCGCAATACAGGTTAGGTTAAGGTACGACATAGGTTAGGTTAAGGTACGACATAGGTTAGGTTAAGGTACGACATAGGTTAGGTTAAGGTACGACATAGGTTAGGTTAAGGTACGACATAGGTTAGGTTAAGGTACGACATAGGTTAGGTTAAGGTACGACATAGGTTAGGTTAAGGTACGACATAGGTTAGGTTAAGGTACGACATAGGTTAGGTTAAGGTACGACATAGGTTAGGTTAAGGTACGACATAGGTTAGGTTAAGGTACGACATAGGTTAGGTTAAGGTACGACATAGGTTAGGTTAAGGTACGACATAGGTTAGGTTAAGGTACGACATAGGTTAGGTTAAGGTACGACATAGGTTAGGTTAAGGTACGACATAGGTTAGGTTAAGGTACGACATAGGTTAGGTTAAGGTACGACATAGGTTAGGTTAAGGTACGACATAGGTTAGGTTAAGGTACGACATAGGTTAGGTTAAGGTACGACATAGGTTAGGTTAAGGTACGACATAGGTTAGGTTAAGGTACGACATAGGTTAGGTTAAGGTACGACATAGGTTAGGTTAAGGTACGACATAGGTTAGGTTAAGGTACGACATAGGTTAGGTTAAGGTACGACATAGGTTAGGTTAAGGTACGACATAGGTTAGGTTAAGGTACGACATAGGTTAGGTTAAGGTACGACATAGGTTAGGTTAAGGTACGACATAGGTTAGGTTAAGGTACGACATAGGTTAGGTTAAGGTACGACATAGGTTAGGTTACGGTACGACATAGGTTAGGTTACGGTACGACATAGGTTAGGTTACGGTACGACATAGGTTAGGTTACGGTACGACATAGGTTAGGTTACGGTACGACATAGGTTAGGTTACGGTACGACATAGGTTAGGTTACGGTACGACATAGGTTAGGTTACGGTACGACATAGGTTAGGTTACGGTACGACATAGGTTAGGTTACGGTACGATATAGGTTAGGTTACGGTACGATATAGGTTAGGTTAAGGTACACATTGTTGTAAGGAAAGGTTTAATGGGGGGCGGGGCGGGGCGGCCGGTTTGTTGATTGTGATTATAGTAAGTGGATGCCTGCGGCATCATCTGATTTGCCACGTCAGGATGCACCTTTGGCTCATGACAGGCGGCGCTCTCATTCCATGCTTGTGGCAGACCTGTGTCTTTCATTCCTGCCATTGTTTGTGTGCTGTGAGAGGAGGCAGTATTGTGATGTTGGGTGCACCCCTGTGTAGGACATGTGTGGGTGTTGGTGGCTTGGCTGAGCAATGGTGGTTGTCGGGTGGGTGGGATATTCTGTTTTCTGAGTGGACCTCCCAGTCTGGTTATGACAGTGTGGATTGTCTAATGTGGCGGAGAGGATGCACTGGGTGTTGTTCCATGCTGGTGCTTACATATTGTCTGTGTGCGTGTTACAGGCAGAGAGTAGTGCGTGATAAGGGTGTGTGGCTGACGTGTGGTTGTGATTGTGAGCAGAGTCTTTCAGCATGTATACGGACAGTTGTATACATTATCTGTATTCTGATGGCTCTATCTATTACTAATCAGCGCCGTGTATACGTTTAATCCGGTTCCAGTCGAAACTGTTGTATCTCTGTACATTAGTGACACGGCGAGCCCGCTATGTAGTTACTCGTCTCGGCAGCTTCCACCGGTGTATGGCAAATGATTATAAGGAATCAGTCTAGTCGTCAATACCGATGGTGTGACGTCACATGTCTGGGGTGGGGGACGCTGCGCCCTTCCGGTGGGTCATGGCCTAGAAAGACTCTTCCCACGCAGGGGGGCGTGGACTGTCATTGACTCTTCCAGGTAATATACTTGCCGTACGTTCTTGCGACTGCGAGTGCAACGCTCACCGGTACCGACATGGATGGAGCGCCTCCTAGCTGACCGCTCAGCATCGGCATTCGTACAGAGAGCAACGCGGTCGCGTCTCTAGCTCGTAACTGGTACAGCCCGCAGCTCATGTATAGGGACAGCGGGAATGTCGCATATTGGAGATAACTCTTCATGAAACGCATGTTATAGGGGTGGATTGCACATTGCGACTGCGGGAAAAGTCCGCCGTTCATCCGCTGGAGTTGCGAGTTGGGCGGTTGGAGTGGGGCGCAGGTGGAGTGATTGCCGGTCCACGATTTCGTGCGGCAGAGGCGCTGGCGTTGGGGTGCTGTGGTCGACAGAGGACGCAGGCTTTGTGGGTGGGGTCGAAAGATGGGCACTGTGGGCCCATCGATGTCTTGGTCGGCTTGGCGTCTCATAGATGGCGGTATCGTCGTTGCAGGACGTCATGCCGCGGGAGACCTACAGATGGCGCTGTGTTTTGTGGTGCGCTCGACATGGCGGACGTAGTGTTGTCAGATTCGCATAGATGGAGGTATTGCATGTGGTTTCGCCGTATTTTCATAGATGGCGATACCGTTTTG
>NW_025726593.1:12500-17500 GCF_021461395.2 Schistocerca americana | reverse complement strand
TGGCAGGATCAACCAGGGAGCTGCGTCAACTAGAGCTGAGCAGCCGGCCGCCCGGGAGTGTGTCCCGGGGGCCCGCGCGAACACGCAAGCGTCCGCTCAATTATTCTGCAAACAGGAGGAGGCTGAGCTCCCCTGCACAATACACCTCGAAACCCTCTCAGGTCCCGGCGGCGCGCAGCGCCGTCCTAAGTACTTGGTCGGGTTCGAGAGAGGCGCAATCGCCCGGAGTTTGGCGAGTAGACGCTTTAGGTGCGACCACCCGTGCTCCCAACTGAGCTTGCCGCTGCCGACAGAGGCCCGGGAGCGTGCTGTCGTGGCATTGCCGGCGGGAGACAACACGCGCCACCTACGGTGACCGGCAGCTCCAACGCCAGCGCCACAGAAGGACAAAAGCCCCACTTGGGTGCCGAAGCGAACTCTCCCAGCACAGCGCACGCGCCAACACGTCCGCACAGCTGCGATACAAACCACCTGCGAGAACCGCAGAGGCGACCGAGCAGCAGACGGCGTCGCGGCGCCGAGCGCCGGGCGGCGGCGCATCCTCAGCGCACACAGTCCTCAATCGGACCAGCACACTGCAGATGTCCACCGCGCTTCGCACCGGGCCCGCGAGGACCTACTTTGGCCGCACGGCGCCGCGTGCAGGGTGCGCCGGCGCGCAGCTGCGCCGCCTGCCGCCTCCGTCGGCCGGCGCGCCTGCCACTGGCCGCCCCCACCAGCCGGCTGTAGCGCGTGCGCCCACGCACCGCGCGGCCAGCACGCCGGGAGGCCCCCCCTCACCGGCCGGGGACGGTCCCACCCAGCCACCGCCGCGTATCGCTTCACACCCAGATGCCATTCACGTTCGTGGGCATGGTGGGTATCGCTGGAACAACCGGTTGGTAGCTCAACCGATCGTCGCCATCACTGATTCACCTCTAGCGAGAACAACCGCACCACAACGGTTTACCAGTTGTTCATTTGCATAACGTCACCAGCAAACGTAGGCGTCCATCGCCATTTGCAAATTCAACGATTGTTGCATGCCTGTGTCAGGTGTCACGACACACTATGTCTGCCCACATACACGCAACAACATGTGCACGCTTCGCGAACACGTGGAAGGTGGCCCCCGTACGTATGCGATGTCCATTGCGCGAACGACTGTCAACCGGCCTCTGTCGCATGTCGCAGATGTGGAACGCAGTGCACCATGCTATCACGGTGTGTGAGAAGAGACGACTACGTCTGACAACACGCGCCACTACATCAACAGACGGCTCATGCTGATCGCCATCCAGGGCATACCACACTGCAATCCAGCTCTTATAGGGAGACGACACGTAGCTGAGTGCACAACATTTGGACCGCATGGTTCGCCGTTGTTGGCGCAGTCGTTGTACGGTCACATGTACCACGATGTATCATTCAGTACATGAGGACCAATGTGCAGTACAGTGTGTGATTTGGACGTACAACATCAGCGGACAGTTGACACAGGCCGTACCACAGCGTAGGCTAAGTGCTTCGCACATGCGAATGCCAATGAACAACTGCAAATGCCAATGAACAACTGCAAAGGGCATTGAGCATGTACGTCCTGCTGCCATCCACATTACAGTGTATAGCTGCAAGGTGTTTAACATGAAGCGATACACTGGGGACCGGGCAGTGCGAGTAGCAAACTATATTGCGGGGGTTGCAGTTAGGCAACACTACACTAATTTAACGCGTCGTATGACAATTACAGAGCAGGTTAAGGCCCAACGTGTGTTGGGTTAAGGCCCAACGTGTGTTGGGTTAAGGCCCAACGTGTGTTGGGTTAAGGCCCAACGTGTGTTGGGTTAAGGCCCAACGTGTGTTGGGTTAAGGCCCAACGTGTGTTGGGTTAAGGCCCAACGTGTGTTGGGTTAAGGCCCAACGTGTGTTGGGTTAAGGCCCAACGTGTGTTGGGTTAAGGCCCAACGTGTGTTGGGTTAAGGCCCAACGTGTGTTGGGTTAAGGCCCAACGTGTGTTGGGTTACGTTAAGGGGCAATGTGGGTTACGTTAAGGGGCAATGTGGGTTACGTTAAGGGGCAATGTGGGTTACGTTACGGCGCAATATAGGTTACGTTACGGCGCAATGTAGGTTACGTTAAGGCGCAATATCGGTTACGTTAAGGCGCAATACAGGTTACGTTAAGGCGCAATACAGGTTACGTTAAGGCGCAATACAGGTTACGTTAAGGCGCAATACAGGTTACGTTAAGGCGCAATACAGGTTACGTTAAGGCGCAATACAGGTTACGTTAAGGCGCAATGCAGGTTACGTTAAGGCGCAATGCAGGTTACGTTAAGGCGCAATACAGGTTACGTTAAGGCGCAATACAGGTTACGTTAAGGCGCAATACAGGTTACGTTAAGGCGCAATACAGGTTACGTTAAGGCGCAATACAGGTTACGTTAAGGCGCAATACAGGTTACGTTAAGGCGCAATACAGGTTACGTTAAGGCGCAATACAGGTTACGTTAAGGCGCAATACAGGTTACGTTAAGGCGCAATACAGGTTACGTTAAGGCGCAATACAGGTTACGTTAAGGCGCAATACAGGTTACGTTAAGGCGCAATACAGGTTACGTTAAGGCGCAATACAGGTTACGTTAAGGCGCAATACAGGTTACGTTAAGGCGCAATACAGGTTACGTTAAGGCGCAATACAGGTTACGTTAAGGCGCAATACAGGTTACGTTAAGGCGCAATACAGGTTACGTTAAGGCGCAATACAGGTTAGGTTAAGGCGCAATACAGGTTAGGTTAAGGCGCAATACAGGTTAGGTTAAGGTACGACATAGGTTAGGTTAAGGTACGACATAGGTTAGGTTAAGGTACGACATAGGTTAGGTTAAGGTACGACATAGGTTAGGTTAAGGTACGACATAGGTTAGGTTAAGGTACGACATAGGTTAGGTTAAGGTACGACATAGGTTAGGTTAAGGTACGACATAGGTTAGGTTAAGGTACGACATAGGTTAGGTTAAGGTACGACATAGGTTAGGTTAAGGTACGACATAGGTTAGGTTAAGGTACGACATAGGTTAGGTTAAGGTACGACATAGGTTAGGTTAAGGTACGACATAGGTTAGGTTAAGGTACGACATAGGTTAGGTTAAGGTACGACATAGGTTAGGTTAAGGTACGACATAGGTTAGGTTAAGGTACGACATAGGTTAGGTTAAGGTACGACATAGGTTAGGTTAAGGTACGACATAGGTTAGGTTAAGGTACGACATAGGTTAGGTTAAGGTACGACATAGGTTAGGTTAAGGTACGACATAGGTTAGGTTAAGGTACGACATAGGTTAGGTTAAGGTACGACATAGGTTAGGTTACGGTACGACATAGGTTAGGTTACGGTACGACATAGGTTAGGTTACGGTACGACATAGGTTAGGTTACGGTACGACATAGGTTAGGTTACGGTACGACATAGGTTAGGTTACGGTACGACATAGGTTAGGTTACGGTACGACATAGGTTAGGTTACGGTACGACATAGGTTAGGTTACGGTACGATATAGGTTAGGTTACGGTACGATATAGGTTAGGTTAAGGTACACATTGTTGTAAGGAAAGGTTTAATGGGGGGCGGGGCGGGGCGGCCGGTTTGTTGATTGTGATTATAGTAAGTGGATGCCTGCGGCATCATCTGATTTGCCACGTCAGGATGCACCTTTGGCTCATGACAGGCGGCGCTCTCATTCCATGCTTGTGGCAGACCTGTGTCTTTCATTCCTGCCATTGTTTGTGTGCTGTGAGAGGAGGCAGTATTGTGATGTTGGGTGCACCCCTGTGTAGGACATGTGTGGGTGTTGGTGGCTTGGCTGAGCAATGGTGGTTGTCGGGTGGGTGGGATATTCTGTTTTCTGAGTGGACCTCCCAGTCTGGTTATGACAGTGTGGATTGTCTAATGTGGCGGAGAGGATGCACTGGGTGTTGTTCCATGCTGGTGCTTACATATTGTCTGTGTGCGTGTTACAGGCAGAGAGTAGTGCGTGATAAGGGTGTGTGGCTGACGTGTGGTTGTGATTGTGAGCAGAGTCTTTCAGCATGTATACGGACAGTTGTATACATTATCTGTATTCTGATGGCTCTATCTATTACTAATCAGCGCCGTGTATACGTTTAATCCGGTTCCAGTCGAAACTGTTGTATCTCTGTACATTAGTGACACGGCGAGCCCGCTATGTAGTTACTCGTCTCGGCAGCTTCCACCGGTGTATGGCAAATGATTATAAGGAATCAGTCTAGTCGTCAATACCGATGGTGTGACGTCACATGTCTGGGGTGGGGGACGCTGCGCCCTTCCGGTGGGTCATGGCCTAGAAAGACTCTTCCCACGCAGGGGGGCGTGGACTGTCATTGACTCTTCCAGGTAATATACTTGCCGTACGTTCTTGCGACTGCGAGTGCAACGCTCACCGGTACCGACATGGATGGAGCGCCTCCTAGCTGACCGCTCAGCATCGGCATTCGTACAGAGAGCAACGCGGTCGCGTCTCTAGCTCGTAACTGGTACAGCCCGCAGCTCATGTATAGGGACAGCGGGAATGTCGCATATTGGAGATAACTCTTCATGAAACGCATGTTATAGGGGTGGATTGCACATTGCGACTGCGGGAAAAGTCCGCCGTTCATCCGCTGGAGTTGCGAGTTGGGCGGTTGGAGTGGGGCGCAGGTGGAGTGATTGCCGGTCCACGATTTCGTGCGGCAGAGGCGCTGGCGTTGGGGTGCTGTGGTCGACAGAGGACGCAGGCTTTGTGGGTGGGGTCGAAAGATGGGCACTGTGGGCCCATCGATGTCTTGGTCGGCTTGGCGTCTCATAGATGGCGGTATCGTCGTTGCAGGACGTCATGCCGCGGGAGACCTACAGATGGCGCTGTGTTTTGTGGTGCGCTCGACATGGCGGACGTAGTGTTGTCAGATTCGCATAGATGGAGGTATTGCATGTGGTTTCGCCGTATTTTCATAGATGGCGATACC
>NW_025726593.1:0-5000 GCF_021461395.2 Schistocerca americana | reverse complement strand
TGACTACTGGCAGGATCAACCAGGGAGCTGCGTCAACTAGAGCTGAGCAGCCGGCCGCCCGGGAGTGTGTCCCGGGGGCCCGCGCGAACACGCAAGCGTCCGCTCAATTATTCTGCAAACAGGAGGAGGCTGAGCTCCCCTGCACAATACACCTCGAAACCCTCTCAGGTCCCGGCGGCGCGCAGCGCCGTCCTAAGTACTTGGTCGGGTTCGAGAGAGGCGCAATCGCCCGGAGTTTGGCGAGTAGACGCTTTAGGTGCGACCACCCGTGCTCCCAACTGAGCTTGCCGCTGCCGACAGAGGCCCGGGAGCGTGCTGTCGTGGCATTGCCGGCGGGAGACAACACGCGCCACCTACGGTGACCGGCAGCTCCAACGCCAGCGCCACAGAAGGACAAAAGCCCCACTTGGGTGCCGAAGCGAACTCTCCCAGCACAGCGCACGCGCCAACACGTCCGCACAGCTGCGATACAAACCACCTGCGAGAACCGCAGAGGCGACCGAGCAGCAGACGGCGTCGCGGCGCCGAGCGCCGGGCGGCGGCGCATCCTCAGCGCACACAGTCCTCAATCGGACCAGCACACTGCAGATGTCCACCGCGCTTCGCACCGGGCCCGCGAGGACCTACTTTGGCCGCACGGCGCCGCGTGCAGGGTGCGCCGGCGCGCAGCTGCGCCGCCTGCCGCCTCCGTCGGCCGGCGCGCCTGCCACTGGCCGCCCCCACCAGCCGGCTGTAGCGCGTGCGCCCACGCACCGCGCGGCCAGCACGCCGGGAGGCCCCCCCCTCACCGGCCGGGGACGGTCCCACCCAGCCACCGCCGCGTATCGCTTCACACCCAGATGCCATTCACGTTCGTGGGCATGGTGGGTATCGCTGGAACAACCGGTTGGTAGCTCAACCGATCGTCGCCATCACTGATTCACCTCTAGCGAGAACAACCGCACCACAACGGTTTACCAGTTGTTCATTTGCATAACGTCACCAGCAAACGTAGGCGTCCATCGCCATTTGCAAATTCAACGATTGTTGCATGCCTGTGTCAGGTGTCACGACACACTATGTCTGCCCACATACACGCAACAACATGTGCACGCTTCGCGAACACGTGGAAGGTGGCCCCCGTACGTATGCGATGTCCATTGCGCGAACGACTGTCAACCGGCCTCTGTCGCATGTCGCAGATGTGGAACGCAGTGCACCATGCTATCACGGTGTGTGAGAAGAGACGACTACGTCTGACAACACGCGCCACTACATCAACAGACGGCTCATGCTGATCGCCATCCAGGGCATACCACACTGCAATCCAGCTCTTATAGGGAGACGACACGTAGCTGAGTGCACAACATTTGGACCGCATGGTTCGCCGTTGTTGGCGCAGTCGTTGTACGGTCACATGTACCACGATGTATCATTCAGTACATGAGGACCAATGTGCAGTACAGTGTGTGATTTGGACGTACAACATCAGCGGACAGTTGACACAGGCCGTACCACAGCGTAGGCTAAGTGCTTCGCACATGCGAATGCCAATGAACAACTGCAAATGCCAATGAACAACTGCAAAGGGCATTGAGCATGTACGTCCTGCTGCCATCCACATTACAGTGTATAGCTGCAAGGTGTTTAACATGAAGCGATACACTGGGGACCGGGCAGTGCGAGTAGCAAACTATATTGCGGGGGTTGCAGTTAGGCAACACTACACTAATTTAACGCGTCGTATGACAATTACAGAGCAGGTTAAGGCCCAACGTGTGTTGGGTTAAGGCCCAACGTGTGTTGGGTTAAGGCCCAACGTGTGTTGGGTTAAGGCCCAACGTGTGTTGGGTTAAGGCCCAACGTGTGTTGGGTTAAGGCCCAACGTGTGTTGGGTTAAGGCCCAACGTGTGTTGGGTTAAGGCCCAACGTGTGTTGGGTTAAGGCCCAACGTGTGTTGGGTTAAGGCCCAACGTGTGTTGGGTTAAGGCCCAACGTGTGTTGGGTTAAGGCCCAACGTGTGTTGGGTTAAGGCCCAACGTGTGTTGGGTTACGTTAAGGGGCAATGTGGGTTACGTTAAGGGGCAATGTGGGTTACGTTAAGGGGCAATGTGGGTTACGTTACGGCGCAATATAGGTTACGTTACGGCGCAATATAGGTTACGTTAAGGCGCAATATCGGTTACGTTAAGGCGCAATACAGGTTACGTTAAGGCGCAATACAGGTTACGTTAAGGCGCAATACAGGTTACGTTAAGGCGCAATACAGGTTACGTTAAGGCGCAATACAGGTTACGTTAAGGCGCAATACAGGTTACGTTAAGGCGCAATGCAGGTTACGTTAAGGCGCAATACAGGTTACGTTAAGGCGCAATACAGGTTACGTTAAGGCGCAATACAGGTTACGTTAAGGCGCAATACAGGTTACGTTAAGGCGCAATACAGGTTACGTTAAGGCGCAATACAGGTTACGTTAAGGCGCAATACAGGTTACGTTAAGGCGCAATACAGGTTACGTTAAGGCGCAATACAGGTTACGTTAAGGCGCAATACAGGTTACGTTAAGGCGCAATACAGGGTTACGTTAAGGCGCAATACAGGTTACGTTAAGGCGCAATACAGGTTACGTTAAGGCGCAATACAGGTTACGTTAAGGCGCAATACAGGTTACGTTAAGGCGCAATACAGGTTACGTTAAGGCGCAATACAGGTTACGTTAAGGCGCAATACAGGTTAGGTTAAGGCGCAATACAGGTTAGGTTAAGGCGCAATACAGGTTAGGTTAAGGTACGACATAGGTTAGGTTAAGGTACGACATAGGTTAGGTTAAGGTACGACATAGGTTAGGTTAAGGTACGACATAGGTTAGGTTAAGGTACGACATAGGTTAGGTTAAGGTACGACATAGGTTAGGTTAAGGTACGACATAGGTTAGGTTAAGGTACGACATAGGTTAGGTTAAGGTACGACATAGGTTAGGTTAAGGTACGACATAGGTTAGGTTAAGGTACGACATAGGTTAGGTTAAGGTACGACATAGGTTAGGTTAAGGTACGACATAGGTTAGGTTAAGGTACGACATAGGTTAGGTTAAGGTACGACATAGGTTAGGTTAAGGTACGACATAGGTTAGGTTAAGGTACGACATAGGTTAGGTTAAGGTACGACATAGGTTAGGTTAAGGTACGACATAGGTTAGGTTAAGGTACGACATAGGTTAGGTTAAGGTACGACATAGGTTAGGTTAAGGTACGACATAGGTTAGGTTAAGGTACGACATAGGTTAGGTTAAGGTACGACATAGGTTAGGTTAAGGTACGACATAGGTTAGGTTAAGGTACGACATAGGTTAGGTTAAGGTACGACATAGGTTAGGTTAAGGTACGACATAGGTTAGGTTAAGGTACGACATAGGTTAGGTTAAGGTACGACATAGGTTAGGTTAAGGTACGACATAGGTTAGGTTACGGTACGACATAGGTTAGGTTACGGTACGACATAGGTTAGGTTACGGTACGACATAGGTTAGGTTACGGTACGACATAGGTTAGGTTACGGTACGACATAGGTTAGGTTACGGTACGACATAGGTTAGGTTACGGTACGACATAGGTTAGGTTACGGTACGATATAGGTTAGGTTACGGTACGATATAGGTTAGGTTAAGGTACACATTGTTGTAAGGAAAGGTTTAATGGGGGGCGGGGCGGGGCGGCCGGTTTGTTGATTGTGATTATAGTAAGTGGATGCCTGCGGCATCATCTGATTTGCCACGTCAGGATGCACCTTTGGCTCATGACAGGCGGCGCTCTCATTCCATGCTTGTGGCAGACCTGTGTCTTTCATTCCTGCCATTGTTTGTGTGCTGTGAGAGGAGGCAGTATTGTGATGTTGGGTGCACCCCTGTGTAGGACATGTGTGGGTGTTGGTGGCTTGGCTGAGCAATGGTGGTTGTCGGGTGGGTGGGATATTCTGTTTTCTGAGTGGACCTCCCAGTCTGGTTATGACAGTGTGGATTGTCTAATGTGGCGGAGAGGATGCACTGGGTGTTGTTCCATGCTGGTGCTTACATATTGTCTGTGTGCGTGTTACAGGCAGAGAGTAGTGCGTGATAAGGGTGTGTGGCTGACGTGTGGTTGTGATTGTGAGCAGAGTCTTTCAGCATGTATACGGACAGTTGTATACATTATCTGTATTCTGATGGCTCTATCTATTACTAATCAGCGCCGTGTATACGTTTAATCCGGTTCCAGTCGAAACTGTTGTATCTCTGTACATTAGTGACACGGCGAGCCCGCTATGTAGTTACTCGTCTCGGCAGCTTCCACCGGTGTATGGCAAATGATTATAAGGAATCAGTCTAGTCGTCAATACCGATGGTGTGACGTCACATGTCTGGGGTGGGGGACGCTGCGCCCTCCGGTGGGTCATGGCCTAGAAAGACTCTTCCCACGCAGGGGGGCGTGGACTGTCATTGACTCTTCCAGGTAATATACTTGCCGTACGTTCTTGCGACTGCGAGTGCAACGCTCACCGGTACCGACATGGATGGAGCGCCTCCTAGCTGACCGCTCAGCATCGGCATTCGTACAGAGAGCAACGCGGTCGCGTCTCTAGCTCGTAACTGGTACAGCCCGCAGCTCATGTATAGGGACAGCGGGAATGTCGCATATTGGAGATAACTCTTCATGAAACGCATGTTATAGGGGTGGATTGCACATTGCGACTGCGGGAAAAGTCCGCCGTTCATCCGCTGGAGTTGCGAGTTGGGCGGTTGGAGTGGGGCGCAGGTGGAGTGATTGCCGGTCCACGATTTCGTGCGGCAGAGGCGCTGGCGTTGGGGTGCTGTGGTCGACAGAGGACGCAGGCTTTGTGGGTGGGGTCGAAAGATGGGCACTGTGGGCCCATCGATGTCTTGGTCGGCTTGGCGTCTCATAGATGGCGGTATCGTCGTTGCAGGACGTCATGCCGCGGGAGACCTACAGATGGCGCTGTGTTTTGTGGTGCGCTCGACATGGCGG
>NW_025726592.1:52500-57856 GCF_021461395.2 Schistocerca americana | reverse complement strand
ATGCGAATCTGACAACACTACGTCCGCCATGTCGAGCGCACCGCAAAACATACCGCCATCTGTAGGTCTCCCGCAACATGACCTCCTGCAACGACGATACCGTCATCTATGAGACGCCAAGCCGACTAAGACAGCCATGGGCCCACAGTGCCCTTCTTTCGACCCCACCCACAAAGCCTGCATCCTCTGTCGACAACAGCACCCCAACGCCAGCGCCTCTGCCGCACGAAGTCGTGGACCGGCAATCACTCCACCTGCACCTGTTCGTGCCCCACCCCAACCGCCCAACTCGCAGCTCCAGCGGATGAACGGCGGACTTTGCTCGCACTCGCAATGTGCAATCCACCCCTATAACGTGCGTTTCATGAAGAGTTATGTCCAATATGCGACATTCCCGCTGTCCCTATACATGAGCTGCGAGCTGTACCACGTACGAGCTACAGACGCGAGCGCGTTGCTCTCTGTACGAATGCAGATGCTCAGCGGCAGCTAGGAGGCGCTCCATCCATGTCGGTACCGGTGAGCGTTGCACTCGCAGTCGCAAAAACGTACGGCAAGTATATTACTCGGAAGAGTCAATGACAGTCCAAGCCCCCCTGCGTGGGAAGAGTCTTCCTAGGCCATGACCCACCGGAAGGGCGCAGCGTCCCCCACCCCAGACATGTGACGTCACACTATCGGTATTGACGACTAGACTGATTCCTTATAATCATTTGCCATACACCGGTGGAAGCTGCCGAGACGAGTAACTACATAGCGGGCTCGCCGTGTCACTAATGTACAGAGATACAATAGTTTCGACTGGAACCGGATTAAACGTATACACGGCGCTGATTAGTAATAGATAGAGCCATCAGAATACAGATAATGTATACAACTGTCCGTATACATGCTGAAAGACTCTGCTCACAATCACACGTCAGCCAGACACTCTTATCACGCACTACTCTCTGCCTGTAACAGGCACACAGACAATATCTAAGCACCAGCATGGAACAACACCCAGTGCATCCTCTCTGCCACATTAGACAATCCACACTATCATAACCAGACCGGGAGGTCCACTCGGAAAACAGAATATCCCACCCTTCCGACAACCACCATTGCTCAGCTAAGCCACCAACACCCACACATGTCCTACACAGGGGTGCACCCAACATCACAATACTGCCTCCTGTCACACCACACAAACAATGGCACGAATGAAAGACACAGGTCTGCCACAAGCATGGAATCAGAGCGCCGCCTGTTATGAGCCAAAGGTGCACCCTGACGTGGCAAATCAGATGATGCCGCAGTCATTTACTTACGATAATCACAATCAACAAACCAGCCCCCCCCCCCCCCCCGAAAACACCTTTCCTTACAACAATGTGTGCCTTAACCTAACCCGTATTGTGCCTTAACCTAACCCGTATTGTGCCTTAACCTAACCCGTATTGTGCCTTAACCTAACCCATATTGCGCCTTAACCTAACCCATATTGCGCCTTAACCTAACCCATATTGCGCCTTAACCTAACCCATATTGCGCCTTAACCTAACCCATATTGTGCCTTAACCTAACCTATATTGTACCTTAACCTAACCCATATTGTACCTTAACCTAACCCATATTGTACCTTAACCTAACCTATATTGTACCTTAACCTAACCTATATTGTACCTTAACCTAACCTATATTGGGCCTTAACCTAACCTATATTGGGCCTTAACCTAACCTATATTGGGCCTTAACCTAACCTATATTGGGCCTTAACCTAACCTATATTGGGCCTTAACGTAACCCACGTTGCGCCTTAACCTAACCTATATTGTACCTTAACCTAACCCATATTGTACCTTAACCTAACCCATATTGTACCTTAACCTAACCTATATTGGGCCTTAACCTAACCTATATTGGGCCTTAACCTAACCTATATTGGGCCTTAACCTAACCTATATTGGGCCTTAACGTAACCCACGTTGCGCCTTAACGTAAACCCACGTTGCGCCTTAACGTAACCCACGTTGCGCCTTAACGTAACCCACGTTGCGCCTTAACGTAACCCACGTTGCGCCTTAACCTAACCCATATTGCGCCTTAACCTAACCCATATTGCGCCTTAACCTAACCCATATTGCGCCTTAACCTAACCCATATTGTACCTTAACCTAACCTATATTGTACCTTAACCTAACCTATATTGTACCTTAACCTAACCTATATTGGGCCTTAACCTAACCTATATTGGGCCTTAACCTAACCTATATTGGGCCTTAACCTAACCTATATTGGGCCTTAACCTAACCTATATTGGGCCTTAACGTAACCCACGTTGCGCCTTAACGTAACCCACGTTGCGCCTTAACGTAACCCACGTTGCGCCTTAACGTAACCCACGTTGCGCCTTAACGTAACCCACGTTGCGCCTTAACGTAACCCACGTTGCGCCTTAACCTACCCCATATTGCGCCTTAACCTAACCCATATTGCGCCTTACCCTAAACCCATATTGCGCCTTAACCTAACCCATATTGTGCCTTAACCTAACCTATATTGTACCTTAACCTAACCCATATTGTACCTTAACCTAACCTATATTGTACCTTAACCTAACCTATATTGTACCTTAACCTAACCTATATTGTACCTTAACCTAACCCATATTGCGCCTTAACCTAACCCATATTGCGCCTTAACCTAACCCATATTGCGCCTTAACCTAACCCATATTGCGCCTTAACCTAACCCATATTGCGCCTTAACCTAACCCATATTGCGCCTTAACCTAACCCATATTGCGCCTTAACCTAACCCATATTGCGCCTTAACCTAACCCATATTGCGCCTTAACCTAACCCATATTGTACCTTAACCTAACCCATATTGTACCTTAACCTAACCTATATTGTACCTTAACCTAACCTATATTGTACCTTAACCTAACCTATATTGTACCTTAACCTAACCTATATTGGGCCTTAACCTAACCTATATTGGGCCTTAACCTAACCTATATTGGGCCTTAACCTAACCTATATTGGGCCTTAACCTAACCTATATTGGGCCTTAACGTAACCCACGTTGCGCCTTAACGTAACCCACGTTGCGCCTTAACGTAACCCACGTTGCGCCTTAACGTAACCCACGTTGCGCCTTAACGTAACCCACGTTGCGCCTTAACGTAACCCACGTTGCGCCTTAACGTAACCCACGTTGCGCCTTAACGTAACCCACGTTGCGCCTTAACCCAACACACGTTGCGCCTTAACCCAACACACGTTGGGCCTTAACCCAACACACGTTGGGCCTTAACCCAACACACGTTGGGCCTTAACCCAACACACGTTGGGCCTTAACCCAACACACGTTGGGCCTTAACCCAACACACGTTGGGCCTTAACCCAACACACGTTGGGCCTTAACCCAACACACGTTGGGCCTTAACCCAACACACGTTGGGCCTTAACCCAACACACGTTGGGCCTTAACCCAACACACGTTGGGCCTTAACCCAACACACGTTGGGCCTTAACCCAACACACGTTGGGCCTTAACCCAACACACGTTGGGCCTTAACCCAACACACGTTGGGCCTTAACCCAACACACGTTGGGCCTTAACCCAACACACGTTGGGCCTTAACCCAACACACGTTGGGCCTTAACCCAACACACGTTGGGCCTTAACCTGCTCTGTAATTGTCATACGACGCGTTAAATTAGTGTGGTGTTGCCTAACTGCAACCCCCGCAATATAGTTTGCTACTCGCACTGCCTGGTCCCCAGAGTATCGCTTCATGTTAAACACCTTGCAGCTATACACTGTAATGCGGATGGCAGCAGGACGTACATGCTCAATGCCCTTCGCAGTTGTTCATTGGCATTTGCATGGCGAAGCACAGCCTACGTTGTGGTACGGCGTGTGTCAACTGTCCGCTGATGTTGTACGTCCAAATCACACACTGTACTGCACATTGGTCCTCATGTACTGAATGATACATCGTGGTACATGTGTGACCGTACCACGACTGCGCCAACAACGGCGAACCATACGGTCCAAATATTGTGCACTCAGCTACGTGTCGTCTCCCTATAAGAGCTGGATTGCAGTATGGTATGCCGTGGATGGCGATCAGCATGAGCCGTCTGTTGATGTAGTGGCGCGTGTTGTCAGACGTAGTCGTCTCTTCTCACACACCGTGATAGCATGGTGCACTGCGTTCCACATCTGCGACATGCGACAGAGGCCGGTTGACAGTCGTTCGCGCAATGGACCATTCGCATACGTACGGGGGCCACCTTCCACGTGTTCGCGAAGCGTGCACATGTTGTTGCGTGTATGTGGGCAGACATAGTGTGTCGTGACACCTGACACAGGCATGCAACAATCGTTGAATTTGCAAATGGCGATGGACGTCTACGTTTGCTGGTGACGTTACGCAAATGAACAACTGGTAAACGGTTGTGGTGCGGTTGTTCTCGCTAGAGGTGAATCAGTGATGGCGACGATCGGTTGAGCTACCAACCGGTTGTTTCAGCGATACCCACCATGCCCACGAACGTGAATGGCATGTGGGTGTGAAGCGATACGCGGCGGTGGCTGGGTGGGACCGTCCCCGGCCGGTGAGGGGGGGCCTCCCGGCGTGCTGGCCGCGCGGTGCGTGGGCGCACGCGCTACAGCCGGCTGGTGGGGGCGGCCAGTGGCAGGCGCGCCGGCCGACGGAGGCGGCAGGCGGCGCAGCTGCGCGCCGGCGCACCCTGCACGCGGCGCCGTGCGGCCAAAGTAGGTCCTCGCGGGCCCGGTGCGAAGCGCGGTGGACATCTGCAGTGTGCTGGTCCGATTGAGGACTGTGTGCGCTGAGGATGCGCCGCCGCCCGGCGCTCGGCGCCGCGACGCCGTCTGCTGCTCGGTCGCCTCTGCGGTTCTCGCAGGTGGTTTGTATCGCAGCTGTGCGGACGTGTTGGCGCGTGCGCTGTGCTGGGAGAGTTCGCTTCGGCACCCAAGTGGGGCTTTTGTCCTTCTGTGGCGCTGGCGTTGGAGCTGCCGGCCACCGTAGGTGGCGCGTGTTGTCTCCCGCCGGCAATGCCACGACAGCACGCTCCCGGGCCTCTGTCGGCAGCGGCAAGCTCAGTTGGGAGCACGGGTGGTCGCACCTAAAGCGTCTACTCGCCAAACTCCGGGCGATTGCGCCTCTCTCGAACCCGACCAAGTACTTAGGACGGCGCTGCGCGCCGCCGGGACCTGAGAGGGTTTCGAGGTGTATTGTGCAGGGGAGCTCAGCCTCCTCCTGTTTGCAGAATAATTGAGCGGGACGCTTGCGTGTTCGCGCGGGCCCCCGGGACACACTCCCGGGCGGCCGGCTGCTCAG
>NW_025726592.1:40000-45000 GCF_021461395.2 Schistocerca americana | reverse complement strand
ATCTACAGGGATCCGACGGAACTACGCCAACCATGCCGGCAAAACAGTATCGCCATCTATGAAAATACGGCGAAACCACATGCAATACCTCCATCTATGCGAATCTGACAACACTACGTCCGCCATGTCGAGCGCACCGCAAAACATACCGCCATCTGTAGGTCTCCCGCAACATGACCTCCTGCAACGACGATACCGTCATCTATGAGACGCCAAGCCGACTAAGACAGCCATGGGCCCACAGTGCCCTTCTTTCGACCCCACCCACAAAGCCTGCATCCTCTGTCGACAACAGCACCCCAACGCCAGCGCCTCTGCCGCACGAAGTCGTGGACCGGCAATCACTCCACCTGCACCTGTTCGTGCCCCACCCCAACCGCCCAACTCGCAGCTCCAGCGGATGAACGGCGGACTTTGCTCGCACTCGCAATGTGCAATCCACCCCTATAACGTGCGTTTCATGAAGAGTTATGTCCAATATGCGACATTCCCGCTGTCCCTATACATGAGCTGCGAGCTGTACCACGTACGAGCTACAGACGCGAGCGCGTTGCTCTCTGTACGAATGCAGATGCTCAGCGGCAGCTAGGAGGCGCTCCATCCATGTCGGTACCGGTGAGCGTTGCACTCGCAGTCGCAAAAACGTACGGCAAGTATATTACTCGGAAGAGTCAATGACAGTCCAAGCCCCCCTGCGTGGGAAGAGTCTTCCTAGGCCATGACCCACCGGAAGGGCGCAGCGTCCCCCACCCCAGACATGTGACGTCACACTATCGGTATTGACGACTAGACTGATTCCTTATAATCATTTGCCATACACCGGTGGAAGCTGCCGAGACGAGTAACTACATAGCGGGCTCGCCGTGTCACTAATGTACAGAGATACAATAGTTTCGACTGGAACCGGATTAAACGTATACACGGCGCTGATTAGTAATAGATAGAGCCATCAGAATACAGATAATGTATACAACTGTCCGTATACATGCTGAAAGACTCTGCTCACAATCACACGTCAGCCAGACACTCTTATCACGCACTACTCTCTGCCTGTAACAGGCACACAGACAATATCTAAGCACCAGCATGGAACAACACCCAGTGCATCCTCTCTGCCACATTAGACAATCCACACTATCATAACCAGACCGGGAGGTCCACTCGGAAAACAGAATATCCCACCCTTCCGACAACCACCATTGCTCAGCTAAGCCACCAACACCCACACATGTCCTACACAGGGGTGCACCCAACATCACAATACTGCCTCCTGTCACACCACACAAACAATGGCACGAATGAAAGACACAGGTCTGCCACAAGCATGGAATCAGAGCGCCGCCTGTTATGAGCCAAAGGTGCACCCTGACGTGGCAAATCAGATGATGCCGCAGTCATTTACTTACGATAATCACAATCAACAAACCAGCCCCCCCCCCCCCCCCCGAAAAC
The DNA here is from genome assembly GCF_021461395.2 of Schistocerca americana. Lineage (NCBI taxonomy): Eukaryota > Metazoa > Arthropoda > Insecta > Orthoptera > Acrididae > Schistocerca > Schistocerca americana. The sequence goes on along the minus strand of NW_025726592.1, from coordinate 43,548 downwards.
ACCTTTCCTTACAACAATGTGTGCCTTAACCTAACCCGTATTGTGCCTTAACCTAACCCGTATTGTGCCTTAACCTAACCCGTATTGTGCCTTAACCTAACCCATATTGCGCCTTAACCTAACCCATATTGCGCCTTAACCTAACCCATATTGCGCCTTAACCTAACCCATATTGCGCCTTAACCTAACCCATATTGTGCCTTAACCTAACCTATATTGTACCTTAACCTAACCCATATTGTACCTTAACCCAACCCATATTGTACCTTAACCTAACCTATATTGTACCTTAACCTAACCTATATTGTACCTTAACCTAACCTATATTGGGCCTTAACCTAACCTATATTGGGCCTTAACCTAACCTATATTGGGCCTTAACCTAACCTATATTGGGCCTTAACCTAACCTATATTGGGCCTTAACGTAACCCACGTTGCGCCTTAACCTAACCTATATTGTACCTTAACCTAACCCATATTGTACCTTAACCTAACCCATATTGTACCTTAACCTAACCTATATTGGGCCTTAACCTAACCTATATTGGGCCTTAACCTAACCTATATTGGGCCTTAACCTAACCTATATTGGGCCTTAACGTAACCCACGTTGCGCCTTAACGTAACCCACGTTGCGCCTTAACGTAACCCACGTTGCGCCTTAACGTAACCCACGTTGCGCCTTAACGTAACCCACGTTGCGCCTTAACCTAACCCATATTGCGCCTTAACCTAACCCATATTGCGCCTTAACCTAACCCATATTGCGCCTTAACCTAACCCATATTGTACCTTAACCTAACCTATATTGTACCTTAACCTAACCTATATTGTACCTTAACCTAACCTATATTGGGCCTTAACCTAACCTATATTGGGCCTTAACCTAACCTATATTGGGCCTTAACCTAACCTATATTGGGCCTTAACCTAACCTATATTGGGCCTTAACGTAACCCACGTTGCGCCTTAACGTAACCCACGTTGCGCCTTAACGTAACCCACGTTGCGCCTTAACGTAACCCACGTTGCGCCTTAACGTAACCCACGTTGCGCCTTAACGTAACCCACGTTGCGCCTTAACCTAACCCATATTGCGCCTTAACCTAACCCATATTGCGCCTTACCCTAACCCATATTGCGCCTTAACCTAACCCATATTGTGCCTTAACCTAACCTATATTGTACCTTAACCTAACCCATATTGTACCTTAACCTAACCTATATTGTACCTTAACCTAACCTATATTGTACCTTAACCTAACCTATATTGTACCTTAACCTAACCCATATTGCGCCTTAACCTAACCCATATTGCGCCTTAACCTAACCCATATTGCGCCTTAACCTAACCCATATTGCGCCTTAACCTAACCCATATTGCGCCTTAACCTAACCCATATTGCGCCTTAACCTAACCCATATTGCGCCTTAACCTAACCCATATTGCGCCTTAACCTAACCCATATTGCGCCTTAACCTAACCCATATTGTACCTTAACCTAACCCATATTGTACCTTAACCTAACCTATATTGTACCTTAACCTAACCTATATTGTACCTTAACCTAACCTATATTGTACCTTAACCTAACCTATATTGGGCCTTAACCTAACCTATATTGGGCCTTAACCTAACCTATATTGGGCCTTAACCTAACCTATATTGGGCCTTAACCTAACCTATATTGGGCCTTAACGTAACCCACGTTGCGCCTTAACGTAACCCACGTTGCGCCTTAACGTAACCCACGTTGCGCCTTAACGTAACCCACGTTGCGCCTTAACGTAACCCACGTTGCGCCTTAACGTAACCCACGTTGCGCCTTAACGTAACCCACGTTGCGCCTTAACCCAACACACGTTGCGCCTTAACCCAACACACGTTGGGCCTTAACCCAACACACGTTGGGCCTTAACCCAACACACGTTGGGCCTTAACCCAACACACGTTGGGCCTTAACCCAACACACGTTGGGCCTTAACCCAACACACGTTGGGCCTTAACCCAACACACGTTGGGCCTTAACCCAACACACGTTGGGCCTTAACCCAACACACGTTGGGCCTTAACCCAACACACGTTGGGCCTTAACCCAACACACGTTGGGCCTTAACCCAACACACGTTGGGCCTTAACCCAACACACGTTGGGCCTTAACCCAACACACGTTGGGCCTTAACCCAACACACGTTGGGCCTTAACCCAACACACGTTGGGCCTTAACCCAACACACGTTGGGCCTTAACCCAACACACGTTGGGCCTTAACCCAACACACGTTGGGCCTTAACCTGCTCTGTAATTGTCATACGACGCGTTAAATTAGTGTGGTGTTGCCTAACTGCAACCCCCGCAATATAGTTTGCTACTCGCACTGCCTGGTCCCCAGAGTATCGCTTCATGTTAAACACCTTGCAGCTATACACTGTAATGCGGATGGCAGCAGGACGTACATGCTCAATGCCCTTCGCAGTTGTTCATTGGCATTTGCATGGCGAAGCACAGCCTACGTTGTGGTACGGCGTGTGTCAACTGTCCGCTGATGTTGTACGTCCAAATCACACACTGTACTGCACATTGGTCCTCATGTACTGAATGATACATCGTGGTACATGTGTGACCGTACCACGACTGCGCCAACAACGGCGAACCATACGGTCCAAATATTGTGCACTCAGCTACGTGTCGTCTCCCTATAAGAGCTGGATTGCAGTATGGTATGCCGTGGATGGCGATCAGCATGAGCCGTCTGTTGATGTAGTGGCGCGTGTTGTCAGACGTAGTCGTCTCTTCTCACACACCGTGATAGCATGGTGCACTGCGTTCCACATCTGCGACATGCGACAGAGGCCGGTTGACAGTCGTTCGCGCAATGGACATCGCATACGTACGGGGGCCACCTTCCACGTGTTCGCGAAGCGTGCACATGTTGTTGCGTGTATGTGGGCAGACATAGTGTGTCGTGACACCTGACACAGGCATGCAACAATCGTTGAATTTGCAAATGGCGATGGACGTCTACGTTTGCTGGTGACGTTACGCAAATGAACAACTGGTAAACGGTTGTGGTGCGGTTGTTCTCGCTAGAGGTGAATCAGTGATGGCGACGATCGGTTGAGCTACCAACCGGTTGTTTCAGCGATACCCACCATGCCCACGAACGTGAATGGCATGTGGGTGTGAAGCGATATGCGGCGGTGGCTGGGTGGGACCGTCCCCGGCCGGTGAGGGGGGGCCTCCCGGCGTGCTGGCCGCGCGGTGCGTGGGCGCACGCGCTACAGCCGGCTGGTGGGGGCGGCCAGTGGCAGGCGCGCCGGCCGACGGAGGCGGCAGGCGGCGCAGCTGCGCGCCGGCGCACCCTGCACGCGGCGCCGTGCGGCCAAAGTAGGTCCTCGCGGGCCCGGTGCGAAGCGCGGTGGACATCTGCAGTGTGCTGGTCCGATTGAGGACTGTGTGCGCTGAGGATGCGCCGCCGCCCGGCGCTCGGCGCCGCGACGCCGTCTGCTGCTCGGTCGCCTCTGCGGTTCTCGCAGGTGGTTTGTA
>NW_025726592.1:25000-30000 GCF_021461395.2 Schistocerca americana | reverse complement strand
TTGTACCTTAACCTAACCCATATTGTACCTTAACCTAACCCATATTGTACCTTAACCTAACCTATATTGGGCCTTAACCTAACCTATATTGGGCCTTAACCTAACCTATATTGGGCCTTAACCTAACCTATATTGGGCCTTAACGTAACCCACGTTGCGCCTTAACGTAACCCACGTTGCGCCTTAACGTAACCCACGTTGCGCCTTAACGTAACCCACGTTGCGCCTTAACGTAACCCACGTTGCGCCTTAACCTAACCCATATTGCGCCTTAACCTAACCCATATTGCGCCTTAACCTAACCCATATTGCGCCTTAACCTAACCCATATTGTACCTTAACCTAACCTATATTGTACCTTAACCTAACCTATATTGTACCTTAACCTAACCTATATTGGGCCTTAACCTAACCTATATTGGGCCTTAACCTAACCTATATTGGGCCTTAACCTAACCTATATTGGGCCTTAACCTAACCTATATTGGGCCTTAACGTAACCCACGTTGCGCCTTAACGTAACCCACGTTGCGCCTTAACGTAACCCACGTTGCGCCTTAACGTAACCCACGTTGCGCCTTAACGTAACCCACGTTGCGCCTTAACGTAACCCACGTTGCGCCTTAACCTAACCCATATTGCGCCTTAACCTAACCCATATTGCGCCTTACCCTAACCCATATTGCGCCTTAACCTAACCCATATTGTGCCTTAACCTAACCTATATTGTACCTTAACCTAACCCATATTGTACCTTAACCTAACCTATATTGTACCTTAACCTAACCTATATTGTACCTTAACCTAACCTATATTGTACCTTAACCTAACCCATATTGCGCCTTAACCTAACCCATATTGCGCCTTAACCTAACCCATATTGCGCCTTAACCTAACCCATATTGCGCCTTAACCTAACCCATATTGCGCCTTAACCTAACCCATATTGCGCCTTAACCTAACCCATATTGCGCCTTAACCTAACCCATATTGCGCCTTAACCTAACCCATATTGCGCCTTAACCTAACCCATATTGTACCTTAACCTAACCCATATTGTACCTTAACCTAACCTATATTGTACCTTAACCTAACCTATATTGTACCTTAACCTAACCTATATTGTACCTTAACCTAACCTATATTGGGCCTTAACCTAACCTATATTGGGCCTTAACCTAACCTATATTGGGCCTTAACCTAACCTATATTGGGCCTTAACCTAACCTATATTGGGCCTTAACGTAACCCACGTTGCGCCTTAACGTAACCCACGTTGCGCCTTAACGTAACCCACGTTGCGCCTTAACGTAACCCACGTTGCGCCTTAACGTAACCCACGTTGCGCCTTAACGTAACCCACGTTGCGCCTTAACGTAACCCACGTTGCGCCTTAACGTAACCCACGTTGCGCCTTAACCCAACACACGTTGCGCCTTAACCCAACACACGTTGGGCCTTAACCCAACACACGTTGGGCCTTAACCCAACACACGTTGGGCCTTAACCCAACACACGTTGGGCCTTAACCCAACACACGTTGGGCCTTAACCCAACACACGTTGGGCCTTAACCCAACACACGTTGGGCCTTAACCCAACACACGTTGGGCCTTAACCCAACACACGTTGGGCCTTAACCCAACACACGTTGGGCCTTAACCCAACACACGTTGGGCCTTAACCCAACACACGTTGGGCCTTAACCCAACACACGTTGGGCCTTAACCCAACACACGTTGGGCCTTAACCCAACACACGTTGGGCCTTAACCCAACACACGTTGGGCCTTAACCCAACACACGTTGGGCCTTAACCCAACACACGTTGGGCCTTAACCCAACACACGTTGGGCCTTAACCCAACACACGTTGGGCCTTAACCTGCTCTGTAATTGTCATACGACGCGTTAAATTAGTGTGGTGTTGCCTAACTGCAACCCCCGCAATATAGTTTGCTACTCGCACTGCCTGGTCCCCAGAGTATCGCTTCATGTTAAACACCTTGCAGCTATACACTGTAATGCGGATGGCAGCAGGACGTACATGCTCAATGCCCTTCGCAGTTGTTCATTGGCATTTGCATGGCGAAGCACAGCCTACGTTGTGGTACGGCGTGTGTCAACTGTCCGCTGATGTTGTACGTCCAAATCACACACTGTACTGCACATTGGTCCTCATGTACTGAATGATACATCGTGGTACATGTGTGACCGTACCACGACTGCGCCAACAACGGCGAACCATACGGTCCAAATATTGTGCACTCAGCTACGTGTCGTCTCCCTATAAGAGCTGGATTGCAGTATGGTATGCCGTGGATGGCGATCAGCATGAGCCGTCTGTTGATGTAGTGGCGCGTGTTGTCAGACGTAGTCGTCTCTTCTCACACACCGTGATAGCATGGTGCACTGCGTTCCACATCTGCGACATGCGACAGAGGCCGGTTGACAGTCGTTCGCGCAATGGACATCGCATACGTACGGGGGCCACCTTCCACGTGTTCGCGAAGCGTGCACATGTTGTTGCGTGTATGTGGGCAGACATAGTGTGTCGTGACACCTGACACAGGCATGCAACAATCGTTGAATTTGCAAATGGCGATGGACGTCTACGTTTGCTGGTGACGTTACGCAAATGAACAACTGGTAAACGGTTGGGGTGCGGTTGTTCTCGCTAGAGGTGAATCAGTGATGGCGACGATCGGTTGAGCTACCAACCGGTTGTTTCAGCGATACCCACCATGCCCACGAACGTGAATGGCATGTGGGTGTGAAGCGATACGCGGCGGTGGCTGGGTGGGACCGTCCCCGGCCGGTGAGGGGGGGCCTCCCGGCGTGCTGGCCGCGCGGTGCGTGGGCGCACGCGCTACAGCCGGCTGGTGGGGGCGGCCAGTGGCAGGCGCGCCGGCCGACGGAGGCGGCAGGCGGCGCAGCTGCGCGCCGGCGCACCCTGCACGCGGCGCCGTGCGGCCAAAGTAGGTCCTCGCGGGCCCGGTGCGAAGCGCGGTGGACATCTGCAGTGTGCTGGTCCGATTGAGGACTGTGTGCGCTGAGGATGCGCCGCCGCCCGGCGCTCGGCGCCGCGACGCCGTCTGCTGCTCGGTCGCCTCTGCGGTTCTCGCAGGTGGTTTGTATCGCAGCTGTGCGGACGTGTTGGCGCGTGCGCTGTGCTGGGAGAGTTCGCTTCGGCACCCAAGTGGGGCTTTTGTCCTTCTGTGGCGCTGGCGTTGGAGCTGCCGGCCACCGTAGGTGGCGCGTGTTGTCTCCCGCCGGCAATGCCACGACAGCACGCTCCCGGGCCTCTGTCGGCAGCGGCAAGCTCAGTTGGGAGCACGGGTGGTCGCACCTAAAGCGTCTACTCGCCAAACTCCGGGCGATTGCGCCTCTCTCGAACCCGACCAAGTACTTAGGACGGCGCTGCGCGCCGCCGGGACCTGAGAGGGTTTCGAGGTGTATTGTGCAGGGGAGCTCAGCCTCCTCCTGTTTGCAGAATAATTGAGCGGACGCTTGCGTGTTCGCGCGGGCCCCCGGGACACACTCCCGGGCGGCCGGCTGCTCAGCTCTAGTTGACGCAGCTCCCTGGTTGATCCTGCCAGTAGTCATATGCTTGTCTCAAAGATTAAGCCATGCATGTCTCAGTACAAGCCGCATTAAGGTGAAACCGCGAATGGCTCATTAAATCAGTTATGGTTCCTTAGATCGTACCCACGTTACTTGGATAACTGTGGTAATTCTAGAGCTAATACATGCAAACAGAGTCCCGACCAGAGATGGAAGGGACGCTTTTATTAGATCAAAACCAATCGGTCGGCTCGTCCGGTCCGTTTGCCTTGGTGACTCTGAATAACTTTGGGCTGATCGCACGGTCCTCGTACCGGCGACGCATCTTTCAAATGTCTGCCTTATCAACTGTCGATGGTAGGTTCTGCGCCTACCATGGTTGTAACGGGTAACGGGGAATCAGGGTTCGATTCCGGAGAGGGAGCCTGAGAAACGGCTACCACATCCAAGGAAGGCAGCAGGCGCGCAAATTACCCACTCCCGGCACGGGGAGGTAGTGACGAAAAATAACGATACGGGACTCATCCGAGGCCCCGTAATCGGAATGAGTACACTTTAAATCCTTTAACGAGTATCTATTGGAGGGCAAGTCTGGTGCCAGCAGCCGCGGTAATTCCAGCTCCAATAGCGTATATTAAAGTTGTTGCGGTTAAAAAGCTCGTAGTTGGATTTGTGTCCCACGCTGTTGGTTCACCGCCCGTCGGTGTTTAACTGGCATGTATCGTGGGACGTCCTGCCGGTGGGGCGAGCTGAAGGCGTGCGACGCGCCTCGTGCGTGCTCGTGCGTCCCGAGGCGGACCCCGTTGCAATCCTACCAGGGTGCTCTTGAGTGAGTGTCTCGGTGGGCCGGCACGTTTACTTTGAACAAATTAGAGTGCTTAAAGCAGGCAAGCCCGCCTGAATACTGTGTGCATGGAATAATGGAATAGGACCTCGGTTCTATTTTGTTGGTTTTCGGAACCCGAGGTAATGATTAATAGGGACAGGCGGGGGCATTCGTATTGCGACGTTAGAGGTGAAATTCTTGGATCGTCGCAAGACGAACAGAAGCGAAAGCATTTGCCAAGTATGTTTTCATTAATCAAGAACGAAAGTTAGAGGTTCGAAGGCGATCAGATACCGCCCTAGTTCTAACCATAAACGATGCCAGCCAGCGATCCGCCGCAGTTCCTCCGATGACTCGGCGGGCAGCCTCCGGGAAACCAAAGCTTTTGGGTTCCGGGGGAAGTATGGTTGCAAAGCTGAAACTTAAAGGAATTGACGGAAGGGCACCACCAGGAGTGGAGCCTGCGGCTTAATTTGACTCAACACGGGAAACCTCACCAGGCCCGGACACCGGAAGGATTGACAGATTGATAGCTCTTTCTTGATTCGGTGGGTGGTGGTGCATGGCCGTTCTTAGTTGGTGGAGCGATTTGTCTGGTTAATTCCGATAACGA
>NW_025726592.1:12500-17500 GCF_021461395.2 Schistocerca americana | reverse complement strand
CCGAAAACACCTTTCCTTACAACAATGTGTGCCTTAACCTAACCCGTATTGTGCCTTAACCTAACCCGTATTGTGCCTTAACCTAACCCGTATTGTGCCTTAACCTAACCCATATTGCGCCTTAACCTAACCCATATTGCGCCTTAACCTAACCCATATTGCGCCTTAACCTAACCCATATTGCGCCTTAACCTAACCCATATTGTGCCTTAACCTAACCTATATTGTACCTTAACCTAACCCATATTGTACCTTAACCTAACCCATATTGTACCTTAACCTAACCTATATTGTACCTTAACCTAACCTATATTGTACCTTAACCTAACCTATATTGGGCCTTAACCTAACCTATATTGGGCCTTAACCTAACCTATATTGGGCCTTAACCTAACCTATATTGGGCCTTAACCTAACCTATATTGGGCCTTAACGTAACCCACGTTGCGCCTTAACCTAACCTATATTGTACCTTAACCTAACCCGTATTGTACCTTAACCTAACCCATATTGTACCTTAACCTAACCTATATTGGGCCTTAACCTAACCTATATTGGGCCTTAACCTAACCTATATTGGGCCTTAACCTAACCTATATTGGGCCTTAACGTAACCCACGTTGCGCCTTAACGTAACCCACGTTGCGCCTTAACGTAACCCACGTTGCGCCTTAACGTAACCCACGTTGCGCCTTAACGTAACCCACGTTGCGCCTTAACCTAACCCATATTGCGCCTTAACCTAACCCATATTGCGCCTTAACCTAACCCATATTGCGCCTTAACCTAACCCATATTGTACCTTAACCTAACCTATATTGTACCTTAACCTAACCTATATTGTACCTTAACCTAACCTATATTGGGCCTTAACCTAACCTATATTGGGCCTTAACCTAACCTATATTGGGCCTTAACCTAACCTATATTGGGCCTTAACCTAACCTATATTGGGCCTTAACGTAACCCACGTTGCGCCTTAACGTAACCCACGTTGCGCCTTAACGTAACCCACGTTGCGCCTTAACGTAACCCACGTTGCGCCTTAACGTAACCCACGTTGCGCCTTAACGTAACCCACGTTGCGCCTTAACCTAACCCATATTGCGCCTTAACCTAACCCATATTGCGCCTTACCCTAACCCATATTGCGCCTTAACCTAACCCATATTGTGCCTTAACCTAACCTATATTGTACCTTAACCTAACCCATATTGTACCTTAACCTAACCTATATTGTACCTTAACCTAACCTATATTGTACCTTAACCTAACCTATATTGTACCTTAACCTAACCCATATTGCGCCTTAACCTAACCCATATTGCGCCTTAACCTAACCCATATTGCGCCTTAACCTAACCCATATTGCGCCTTAACCTAACCCATATTGCGCCTTAACCTAACCCATATTGCGCCTTAACCTAACCCATATTGCGCCTTAACCTAACCCATATTGCGCCTTAACCTAACCCATATTGCGCCTTAACCTAACCCATATTGTACCTTAACCTAACCCATATTGTACCTTAACCTAACCTATATTGTACCTTAACCTAACCTATATTGTACCTTAACCCAACCTATATTGTACCTTAACCTAACCTATATTGGGCCTTAACCTAACCTATATTGGGCCTTAACCTAACCTATATTGGGCCTTAACCTAACCTATATTGGGCCTTAACCTAACCTATATTGGGCCTTAACGTAACCCACGTTGCGCCTTAACGTAACCCACGTTGCGCCTTAACGTAACCCACGTTGCGCCTTAACGTAACCCACGTTGCGCCTTAACGTAACCCACGTTGCGCCTTAACGTAACCCACGTTGCGCCTTAACGTAACCCACGTTGCGCCTTAACCCAACACACGTTGCGCCTTAACCCAACACACGTTGGGCCTTAACCCAACACACGTTGGGCCTTAACCCAACACACGTTGGGCCTTAACCCAACACACGTTGGGCCTTAACCCAACACACGTTGGGCCTTAACCCAACACACGTTGGGCCTTAACCCAACACACGTTGGGCCTTAACCCAACACACGTTGGGCCTTAACCCAACACACGTTGGGCCTTAACCCAACACACGTTGGGCCTTAACCCAACACACGTTGGGCCTTAACCCAACACACGTTGGGCCTTAACCCAACACACGTTGGGCCTTAACCCAACACACGTTGGGCCTTAACCCAACACACGTTGGGCCTTAACCCAACACACGTTGGGCCTTAACCCAACACACGTTGGGCCTTAACCCAACACACGTTGGGCCTTAACCCAACACACGTTGGGCCTTAACCCAACACACGTTGGGCCTTAACCTGCTCTGTAATTGTCATACGACGCGTTAAATTAGTGTGGTGTTGCCTAACTGCAACCCCCGCAATATAGTTTGCTACTCGCACTGCCTGGTCCCCAGAGTATCGCTTCATGTTAAACACCTTGCAGCTATACACTGTAATGCGGATGGCAGCAGGACGTACATGCTCAATGCCCTTCGCAGTTGTTCATTGGCATTTGCATGGCGAAGCACAGCCTACGTTGTGGTACGGCGTGTGTCAACTGTCCGCTGATGTTGTACGTCCAAATCACACACTGTACTGCACATTGGTCCTCATGTACTGAATGATACATCGTGGTACATGTGTGACCGTACCACGACTGCGCCAACAACGGCGAACCATACGGTCCAAATATTGTGCACTCAGCTACGTGTCGTCTCCCTATAAGAGCTGGATTGCAGTATGGTATGCCGTGGATGGCGATCAGCATGAGCCGTCTGTTGATGTAGTGGCGCGTGTTGTCAGACGTAGTCGTCTCTTCTCACACACCGTGATAGCATGGTGCACTGCGTTCCACATCTGCGACATGCGACAGAGGCCGGTTGACAGTCGTTCGCGCAATGGACATCGCATACGTACGGGGGCCACCTTCCACGTGTTCGCGAAGCGTGCACATGTTGTTGCGTGTATGTGGGCAGACATAGTGTGTCGTGACACCTGACACAGGCATGCAACAATCGTTGAATTTGCAAATGGCGATGGACGTCTACGTTTGCTGGTGACGTTACGCAAATGAACAACTGGTAAACGGTTGTGGTGCGGTTGTTCTCGCTAGAGGTGAATCAGTGATGGCGACGATCGGTTGAGCTACCAACCGGTTGTTTCAGCGATACCCACCATGCCCACGAACGTGAATGGCATGTGGGTGTGAAGCGATACGCGGCGGTGGCTGGGTGGGACCGTCCCCGGCCGGTGAGGGGGGGCCTCCCGGCGTGCTGGCCGCGCGGTGCGTGGGCGCACGCGCTACAGCCGGCTGGTGGGGGCGGCCAGTGGCAGGCGCGCCGGCCGACGGAGGCGGCAGGCGGCGCAGCTGCGCGCCGGCGCACCCTGCACGCGGCGCCGTGCGGCCAAAGTAGGTCCTCGCGGGCCCGGTGCGAAGCGCGGTGGACATCTGCAGTGTGCTGGTCCGATTGAGGACTGTGTGCGCTGAGGATGCGCCGCCGCCCGGCGCTCGGCGCCGCGACGCCGTCTGCTGCTCGGTCGCCTCTGCGGTTCTCGCAGGTGGTTTGTATCGCAGCTGTGCGGACGTGTTGGCGCGTGCGCTGTGCTGGGAGAGTTCGCTTCGGCACCCAAGTGGGGCTTTTGTCCTTCTGTGGCGCTGGCGTTGGAGCTGCCGGCCACCGTAGGTGGCGCGTGTTGTCTCCCGCCGGCAATGCCACGACAGCACGCTCCCGGGCCTCTGTCGGCAGCGGCAAGCTCAGTTGGGAGCACGGGTGGTCGCACCTAAAGCGTCTACTCGCCAAACTCCGGGCGATTGCGCCTCTCTCGAACCCGACCAAGTACTTAGGACGGCGCTGCGCGCCGCCGGGACCTGAGAGGGTTTCGAGGTGTATTGTGCAGGGGAGCTCAGCCTCCTCCTGTTTGCAGAATAATTGAGCGGACGCTTGCGTGTTCGCGCGGGCCCCCGGGACACACTCCCGGGCGGCCGGCTGCTCAGCTCTAGTTGACGCAGCTCCCTGGTTGATCCTGCCAGTAGTCATATGCTTGTCTCAAAGATTAAGCCATGCATGTCTCAGTACAAGCCGCATTAAGGTGAAACCGCGAATGGCTCATTAAATCAGTTATGGTTCCTTAGATCGTACCCACGTTACTTGGATAACTGTGGTAATTCTAGAGCTAATACATGCAAACAGAGTCCCGACCAGAGATGGAAGGGACGCTTTTATTAGATCAAAACCAATCGGTCGGCTCGTCCGGTCCGTTTGCCTTGGTGACTCTGAATAACTTTGGGCTGATCGCACGGTCCTCGTACCGGCGACGCATCTTTCAAATGTCTGCCTTATCAACTGTCGATGGTAGGTTCTGCGCCTACCATGGTTGTAACGGGTAACGGGGAATCAGGGTTCGATTCCGGAGAGGGAGCCTGAGAAACGGCTACCACATCCAAGGAAGGCAGCAGGCGCGCAAATTACCCACTCCCGGCACGGGGAGGTAGTGACGAAAAATAACGATACGGGACTCATCCGAGGCCCCGTAATCGGAATGAGTACACTTTAAATCCTTTAACGAGTATCTATTGGAGGGCAAGTCTGGTGCCAGCAGCCGCGGTAATTCCAGCTCCAATAGCGTATATTAAAGTTGTTGCGGTTAAAAAGCTCGTAGTTGGATTTGTGTCCCACGCTGTTGGTTCACCGCCCGTCGGTGTTTAACTGGCATGTATCGTGGGACGTCCTGCCGGTGGGGCGAGCTGAAGGCGTGCGACGCGCCTCGTGCGTGCTCGTGCGTCCCGAGGCGGACCCCGTTGCAATCCTACCAGGGTGCTCTTGAGTGAGTGTCTCGGTGGGCCGGCACGTTTACTTTGAACAAATTAGAGTGCTTAAAGCAGGCAAGCCCGCCTGAATACTGTGTGCATGGAATAATGGAATAGGACCTCGGTTCTATTTTGTTGGTTTTCGGAACCCGAGGTAATGATTAATAGGGACAGGCGGGGGCA
>NW_025726592.1:0-5000 GCF_021461395.2 Schistocerca americana | reverse complement strand
GCAATCCACCCCTATAACGTGCGTTTCATGAAGAGTTATGTCCAATATGCGACATTCCCGCTGTCCCTATACATGAGCTGCGAGCTGTACCACGTACGAGCTACAGACGCGAGCGCGTTGCTCTCTGTACGAATGCAGATGCTCAGCGGCAGCTAGGAGGCGCTCCATCCATGTCGGTACCGGTGAGCGTTGCACTCGCAGTCGCAAAAACGTACGGCAAGTATATTACTCGGAAGAGTCAATGACAGTCCAAGCCCCCCTGCGTGGGAAGAGTCTTCCTAGGCCATGACCCACCGGAAGGGCGCAGCGTCCCCCACCCCAGACATGTGACGTCACACTATCGGTATTGACGACTAGACTGATTCCTTATAATCATTTGCCATACACCGGTGGAAGCTGCCGAGACGAGTAACTACATAGCGGGCTCGCCGTGTCACTAATGTACAGAGATACAATAGTTTCGACTGGAACCGGATTAAACGTATACACGGCGCTGATTAGTAATAGATAGAGCCATCAGAATACAGATAATGTATACAACTGTCCGTATACATGCTGAAAGACTCTGCTCACAATCACACGTCAGCCAGACACTCTTATCACGCACTACTCTCTGCCTGTAACAGGCACACAGACAATATCTAAGCACCAGCATGGAACAACACCCAGTGCATCCTCTCTGCCACATTAGACAATCCACACTATCATAACCAGACCGGGAGGTCCACTCGGAAAACAGAATATCCCACCCTTCCGACAACCACCATTGCTCAGCTAAGCCACCAACACCCACACATGTCCTACACAGGGGTGCACCCAACATCACAATACTGCCTCCTGTCACACCACACAAACAATGGCACGAATGAAAGACACAGGTCTGCCACAAGCATGGAATCAGAGCGCCGCCTGTTATGAGCCAAAGGTGCACCCTGACGTGGCAAATCAGATGATGCCGCAGTCATTTACTTACGATAATCACAATCAACAAACCAGCCCCCCCCCCCCCCCCGAAAACACCTTTCCTTACAACAATGTGTGCCTTAACCTAACCCGTATTGTGCCTTAACCTAACCCGTATTGTGCCTTAACCTAACCCGTATTGTGCCTTAACCTAACCCATATTGCGCCTTAACCTAACCCATATTGCGCCTTAACCTAACCCATATTGCGCCTTAACCTAACCCATATTGCGCCTTAACCTAACCCATATTGTGCCTTAACCTAACCTATATTGTACCTTAACCTAACCCATATTGTACCTTAACCTAACCCATATTGTACCTTAACCTAACCTATATTGTACCTTAACCTAACCTATATTGTACCTTAACCTAACCTATATTGGGCCTTAACCTAACCTATATTGGGCCTTAACCTAACCTATATTGGGCCTTAACCTAACCTATATTGGGCCTTAACCTAACCTATATTGGGCCTTAACGTAACCCACGTTGCGCCTTAACCTAACCTATATTGTACCTTAACCTAACCCATATTGTACCTTAACCTAACCCATATTGTACCTTAACCTAACCTATATTGGGCCTTAACCTAACCTATATTGGGCCTTAACCTAACCTATATTGGGCCTTAACCTAACCTATATTGGGCCTTAACGTAACCCACGTTGCGCCTTAACGTAACCCACGTTGCGCCTTAACGTAACCCACGTTGCGCCTTAACGTAACCCACGTTGCGCCTTAACGTAACCCACGTTGCGCCTTAACCTAACCCATATTGCGCCTTAACCTAACCCATATTGCGCCTTAACCTAACCCATATTGCGCCTTAACCTAACCCATATTGTACCTTAACCTAACCTATATTGTACCTTAACCTAACCTATATTGTACCTTAACCTAACCTATATTGGGCCTTAACCTAACCTATATTGGGCCTTAACCTAACCTATATTGGGCCTTAACCTAACCTATATTGGGCCTTAACCTAACCTATATTGGGCCTTAACGTAACCCACGTTGCGCCTTAACGTAACCCACGTTGCGCCTTAACGTAACCCACGTTGCGCCTTAACGTAACCCACGTTGCGCCTTAACGTAACCCACGTTGCGCCTTAACGTAACCCACGTTGCGCCTTAACCTAACCCATATTGCGCCTTAACCTAACCCATATTGCGCCTTACCCTAACCCATATTGCGCCTTAACCTAACCCATATTGTGCCTTAACCTAACCTATATTGTACCTTAACCTAACCCATATTGTACCTTAACCTAACCTATATTGTACCTTAACCTAACCTATATTGTACCTTAACCTAACCTATATTGTACCTTAACCTAACCCATATTGCGCCTTAACCTAACCCATATTGCGCCTTAACCTAACCCATATTGCGCCTTAACCTAACCCATATTGCGCCTTAACCTAACCCATATTGCGCCTTAACCTAACCCATATTGCGCCTTAACCTAACCCATATTGCGCCTTAACCTAACCCATATTGCGCCTTAACCTAACCCATATTGTACCTTAACCTAACCCATATTGTACCTTAACCTAACCTATATTGTACCTTAACCTAACCTATATTGTACCTTAACCTAACCTATATTGTACCTTAACCTAACCTATATTGGGCCTTAACCTAACCTATATTGGGCCTTAACCTAACCTATATTGGGCCTTAACCTAACCTATATTGGGCCTTAACCTAACCTATATTGGGCCTTAACGTAACCCACGTTGCGCCTTAACGTAACCCACGTTGCGCCTTAACGTAACCCACGTTGCGCCTTAACGTAACCCACGTTGCGCCTTAACGTAACCCACGTTGCGCCTTAACGTAACCCACGTTGCGCCTTAACGTAACCCACGTTGCGCCTTAACGTAACCCACGTTGCGCCTTAACCCAACACACGTTGCGCCTTAACCCAACACACGTTGGGCCTTAACCCAACACACGTTGGGCCTTAACCCAACACACGTTGGGCCTTAACCCAACACACGTTGGGCCTTAACCCAACACACGTTGGGCCTTAACCCAACACACGTTGGGCCTTAACCCAACACACGTTGGGCCTTAACCCAACACACGTTGGGCCTTAACCCAACACACGTTGGGCCTTAACCCAACACACGTTGGGCCTTAACCCAACACACGTTGGGCCTTAACCCAACACACGTTGGGCCTTAACCCAACACACGTTGGGCCTTAACCCAACACACGTTGGGCCTTAACCCAACACACGTTGGGCCTTAACCCAACACACGTTGGGCCTTAACCCAACACACGTTGGGCCTTAACCCAACACACGTTGGGCCTTAACCCAACACACGTTGGGCCTTAACCCAACACACGTTGGGCCTTAACCTGCTCTGTAATTGTCATACGACGCGTTAAATTAGTGTGGTGTTGCCTAACTGCAACCCCCGCAATATAGTTTGCTACTCGCACTGCCTGGTCCCCAGAGTATCGCTTCATGTTAAACACCTTGCAGCTATACACTGTAATGCGGATGGCAGCAGGACGTACATGCTCAATGCCCTTCGCAGTTGTTCATTGGCATTTGCATGGCGAAGCACAGCCTACGTTGTGGTACGGCGTGTGTCAACTGTCCGCTGATGTTGTACGTCCAAATCACACACTGTACTGCACATTGGTCCTCATGTACTGAATGATACATCGTGGTACATGTGTGACCGTACCACGACTGCGCCAACAACGGCGAACCATACGGTCCAAATATTGTGCACTCAGCTACGTGTCGTCTCCCTATAAGAGCTGGATTGCAGTATGGTATGCCGTGGATGGCGATCAGCATGAGCCGTCTGTTGATGTAGTGGCGCGTGTTGTCAGACGTAGTCGTCTCTTCTCACACACCGTGATAGCATGGTGCACTGCGTTCCACATCTGCGACATGCGACAGAGGCCGGTTGACAGTCGTTCGCGCAATGGACATCGCATACGTACGGGGGCCACCTTCCACGTGTTCGCGAAGCGTGCACATGTTGTTGCGTGTATGTGGGCAGACATAGTGTGTCGTGACACCTGACACAGGCATGCAACAATCGTTGAATTTGCAAATGGCGATGGACGTCTACGTTTGCTGGTGACGTTACGCAAATGAACAACTGGTAAACGGTTGTGGTGCGGTTGTTCTCGCTAGAGGTGAATCAGTGATGGCGACGATCGGTTGAGCTACCAACCGGTTGTTTCAGCGATACCCACCATGCCCACGAACGTGAATGGCATGTGGGTGTGAAGCGATACGCGGCGGTGGCTGGGTGGGACCGTCCCCGGCCGGTGAGGGGGGGCCTCCCGGCGTGCTGGCCGCGCGGTGCGTGGGCGCACGCGCTACAGCCGGCTGGTGGGGGCGGCCAGTGGCAGGCGCGCCGGCCGACGGAGGCGGCAGGCGGCGCAGCTGCGCGCCGGCGCACCCTGCACGCGGCGCCGTGCGGCCAAAGTAGGTCCTCGCGGGCCCGGTGCGAAGCGCGGTGGACATCTGCAGTGTGCTGGTCCGATTGAGGACTGTGTGCGCTGAGGATGCGCCGCCGCCCGGCGCTCGGCGCCGCGACGCCGTCTGCTGCTCGGTCGCCTCTGCGGTTCTCGCAGGTGGTTTGTATCGCAGCTGTGCGGACGTGTTGGCGCGTGCGCTGTGCTGGGAGAGTTCGCTTCGGCACCCAAGTGGGGCTTTTGTCCTTCTGTGGCGCTGGCGTTGGAGCTGCCGGCCACCGTAGGTGGCGCGTGTTGTCTCCCGCCGGCAATGCCACGACAGCACGCTCCCGGGCCTCTGTCGGCAGCGGCAAGCTCAGTTGGGAGCACGGGTGGTCGCACCTAAAGCGTCTACTCGCCAAACTCCGGGCGATTGCGCCTCTCTCGAACCCGACCAAGTACTTAGGACGGCGCTGCGCGCCGCCGGGACCTGAGAGGGTTTCGAGGTGTATTGTGCAGGGGAGCTCAGCCTCCTCCTGTTTGCAGAATAATTGAGCGGACGCTTGCGTGTTCGCGCGGGCCCCCGGGACACACTCCCGGGC
>NW_025726591.1:0-57858 GCF_021461395.2 Schistocerca americana | reverse complement strand
CAAAGGAGGGGTTCAAATCATAGAAAGTTAGAGTATCAGTCCTCTTTTACTTAAGTCGGCATTGTGCCTTTTTTATTAAATTCGGATTCCGTTTCTGTGTTTCATCGTCAAAAAGAAGGTCGAAGGGAAACAGTAAACCTGATGTATGGCATCGGAAACTAAAACTGGACTCACAGGAGGGGTTCAAATCATAGAAAGTTAGAGTATCAGTCCTCTTGTACTTAAGTCGGCATTGTGCCTTTTTTATTAAATTCGGATGCAATTTCTGTGTTTCATCGTCAATAAGAAGGTCCAAGGGATACAGTAAACCTGAGGTTAAGCATCGGAAACTAAAACTGGACTCACAAGAGGGGTTCAAATCATAGAAAGTTAGAGTTTCAGTCCTCTTGTACTTTAGACGGCATTGTGCCTTTTGTATTAAATTCGGATGCAATTTCTGTGTTTCATCGTCAATAATAATGTCCAAGGGATACAGTAAACCTGAAGTGAAGCATCGGAAACTAAAACTGGACTCACAGCAGAGGTTCGAATCATAGAAAGTTAGAGTTTCAGTCCTCTTGTACTTAAGTCGGCATTGTGCCTTTTGTATTAAATTCGGATGCAATTTCTGTGCTTCATCGTCAATAAGAAGGTCCAAGGGATACAGTAAACCTGAAGTTAAGCATCGTAATCTAAAACTGGACTGACAGGAGGGGTTCGAATCATAGAAAGTTAGAGTATCAGTCCTCTTGTACTTAAGTCGGCATTGTGCCTTTTGTATTAAATTCGGATGCAATTTCTGTGTCTCATCGTCAATAAGAGGGTCCAAGGGATACAGTAAACCTGAAGTGAAGCGTCAGAATCTAAAACTGGACTCACAGGAGAGGTTCAAATGATAGAAAGTTAGAGTATCAGTCGCCTTGTACTTAAGTCGGCATTGTGCCTTTTGTATTAAATTCGGATGCAATTTCTATGTTTCATCGTCAATGAGAAGGTCCAAGGGATACAGTAAAGTTGAAGTTAAGAATCGGAATCTATAACTGGACTCATAGGAGGGGTTCAAATCATAGAAAATTAGAGTATCAGACCTCTTGTACTTAAGTCGGCATCGTGCCTTTTTTATTAATTTCGGATGCAATTTCTGTGTTTCATCGTCAATTAGAAGGTCCAAGGGATGCAGTAAACCTGAAGTGATGCATCGGAAACTAGAACTGGACTCACAGCAGTGGTTCAAATCATAGAAAGTTGGAGTATCAGTCCTCTTGTACTTAAGTCGGCATTGTGCCTTTTGTATTAAACTCGGATGCAATTTCTGTGTTTCATCGTCAATAAGAAGGTCCAAGGGATACAGTAAACCTAAAGTGAAGCATCGGAAACTATAAACTGGACGTACAGCAGAGGTTCAAATCATAGAAAGTTAGAGTATCAGTTTCTCTAGTACTTTTATCGGCATTGTGCCTTTTGTATTAAATCCGGATGCAATTTCTGTGTTTCATCGTCAATAAGAGGGTCCAAAGGATACAGTATACCTGAAGTGAAGCATCAGAATCTAAAACTGGACTCACAGGAGAGGTTCAAATCATAGAAAGTTAGTGTATCAGTCGCCTTGTACTTAGGTCGGCATTGTGCCTTTTGTATTAATTTCGGATCCAATTTCTGTGTTTCATCGTCAATAAGAAGGTCCAAGGGATACAGTAAAGTTGAAGTTAAGCATCGGAATCTATAACTGGACTCACAGGAGGGGTTCAAATCATAGAAAATTAGAGTATCAGACCTCTTGTACTTAAGTCGGCATTGTGCTTTTTTTTATTAAATTCGGATGCAATTTCTGTGTTTCATCGTCAATTAGAAGGTCCAAGGGATGCAGTAACCCTGAAGTGATGCATCGGAAACTAAAACTGGACTCACACCAGAGGTTCAAATCATAGAAAGTTAGAGTATCAGTCCTCTAGTACTTTAGTCTGCATTGTGCCTTTTGTATTAAATTCGGATGCAATTTCTGTGTTTCATCGTCCATAAGAAAGTTCAAGGGATACAGTAAACCTGAAGTGAAGCATCGGAAACTAAAACTGGACTCACAGCTGAGGTTCAAATCATAGGAAGTTAGAGTATCAGTTCTCTAGTACTTTTATCGGCATTGTGCCTTTTGTATTAAATCCGGATGCAATTTCTGTGTTTCATCGTCAATAAGAGGGTCCAAAGGATACAGTATACCTGAAGTGAAGCATCAGAATCTAAAACTGGACTCACAGGAGAGGTTCAAATCATAGAAAGTTAGTGTATCAGTCGCCTTGTAATTAAGTCGGCATTGTGCCTTTTGTATTAATTTCGGATCCAATTTCTGTGTTTCATCGTCAATAAGAAGGTCCAAGGGATACAGTAAAGTTGAAGTTAAGCATCGGAATCTATAACTGGACTCACAGGAGGGGTTCAAATCATAGAAAATTAGAGTATCAGACCTCTTGTACTTAAGTCGGCATTGTGCCTTTTTTATTAAATTCGGATGCTATTTCTGTGTTTCATCGTCAATTAGAAGGTCCAAGGGATACAGAAAACCTCAAGTGATGCATCGGAAACTAAAACTGGACTCACAGCAGAGGTTCAAATCATATAAAGTTGGAGTATCAGTCCTCTTGTACTTAAGTCTGCATTGTGTCTTTTGTATTTAATTCGGATGCAATTTCTGTGTTTCATCGTCAATAACAAGGTCCAAGGGATACAGTAAACCTGAAGTGAAGCACCGGAAACTAAAAGTGGACTCACAGCAGAGGTTCAAATCGTAGAATGTTATCGTTTCAGTCCTCTTGTACATAAGTCGGCATTGTGCCTTTTGCATTAAATTCGGATGCAATTTCTGTGTTTCATCGTCAATAAGAAAGTCCAAGGGATACAATAAACCTGAAGTGAAGCATCGGAAACAAAAACTGGACTCACAGCAGAGGTTCAAATCATAGAAAGTTAGAGTATCAGTCCTCTAGTACTTTAGTCTGCATTGTGCCTTTTGTATTAAATTCGGATGCAATTTCTGTGTTTCATCGTCCATAAGAAAGTTCAAGGGATACAGTAAACCTGAAGTGAAGCATCGGAAACTAAAACTGGACTCACAGCTGAGGTTCAAATCATAGGAAGTTAGAGTTTCAGTCCTCTTGTACTTAAGTCGGCATTGTGCCATTTGTATTAAATTCGGATGCAATTTCTGTGTTTCATCGTCAATAAGAAGGTCCAAGGGATACAGTAAACCTGAAGTTAAGCATCGGAATCTAAAACTGGACTCACAGGAGGGGTTCAAATCATAGAAAGTTAGAGTATCAGTCCTCTTGTACTTAAGTCGGCATTGTACCTTTTTTATTGAATTCGGATGCAATTTCTGTGTTTCATCGTCAATAAGAAGGTCCAAGGGATACAGTAAACCTGAAGTGAAGCATCGGAAACTAAAACTGGACTCACAGCAGAGGTTCAAATCATAGAAAGTTAGAGTTTCAGTCCTCTAGTACTTAAGTCGGCATTGTGCCATTTGTATTAAATTCGGATGCAATTTCTGTGTTTCATCGTCAATAAGAAGGTCCAAGGGATACAGTAAACCAGAAGTTAAGCATCGTAATCTAAAACTGGACTCACAGGAGGGGTTAAATCATAGAAAGTTGGAGTATCAGTCCTCTTGTACTTAAGTCGGCATTGTGCCTTCTAAATTAAATTCGGATGCAATTTCTGTGTTTCATCGTCAATAAGAAGGTCCAAGGGATACAGTAAACCTGAAGTGAAGCATCAAAAACTAAAACTGGACTCACAGCAGAGGTTCAAATCATTGAAAGTTAGAGTTTTTAGTCCTCTTGTACTTAAGTCATCATTGTGCCATTGGTATTAAATTCGGATGCAAATTTCTGTGTTTCATCGTCAATAAGAAGGTCCTAGGGATACAGTAAACCTGAAGTGAAGCATCGGAAAACTAAACTGGACTCACAGCAGAGGTTCAAATCATAGAAAGTTAGAGTTTCAGTCCTCTTGTACGTAAGTCTGCATTGTGCCTTTTGTATTAAATTCGGATGCAATTTCTGTGTTTCATCGTCAATAAGAAGGTCCAAGGGATACAGTAAACCTGATGTGAAGCATCAGAAACTAAAACTGGACTCACAGCAGAGGTTCAAATCATTCAAAGTTAGAATTTCAGTCGCATTGTACTTAAGTTGGCATTGTGCTTTTTGTATTAAATTCGGATGCAATTTCTGTGTTTCATCGTCAATAAGGGGGTCCAAGGGATACAGTAAACCCGAAGTGAAGCATCGGAATCTAAAACTGGACTCACAGGAGAGGTTCAAATCATAGAAAGTTAGAGTATCAGTCCTCTTGTACTTAAGTCGGCATTGTGCCTTTTGTATTAAATTCGGATGCAATTTCAGCGTTTCATCGTCAATAAGAAGGTCCAAGGGATTCAGTAAACCTGAAGTTAAGCATCGGAATCTAAAACTGTACTCACAGGAGGGGTTCAAATCATAGAAAGTTAGAGTATTAGTCCTCTTGTACTTAAGTCGGCATTGTGCCTTTCTTATTAAATTCGTATGCAATTTCTGTGTTTCATCGTCAATAAGAAGGTCCAAGGGATTCAGTAAACCTGATGTGTGGCATCGGAAACTAAAACTGGACTCACAGGTTTGGTTCAAATCATAGAAAGTTAGAGTATCAGTCCTCTTGTACTTAAGTCGGCATTGTGCCTTTTTTATTAAATTCGGATGCAATATCTGTGTTTCATCGTCAATAAGAAGGTCCAAGGGATGCAGTAAACCTGAAGTGAAGCATCGGAAACTAAAACTGGACTCACAGCAGAGGTTCGAATCATAGAAAGTTAGAGTTTCAGTCCTCTTGTACTTAAGTCGGCATTGTGCCTTTTATATTAAATTCGGATGCGATTTCTGTGGTTCATCGGCAATAAGAAGGTCCAAGGGATACAGTAAACCTGAAGTTAAGCATCGGAAACTAAAACTGGACTCACAGCAGAGGTTCAAATCATAGAAAGTTAGAGTTTCAGTCCTCTTGTTTTTTAAGTCGGCATTGTGCCTTTTGTATTAAATTCGGATGCAAATTCTGTGTTTCATCGTCAATAAGAAGGTCCAAGGGATACAGTAAACTTGAAGTTAAGCATCGGAATTTAAAACTGGACTCACAGGAGGGGTTCAAATCATAGAAAGTTAGAGTATCAGTCCTCTTGTACTTAAGTCGGCATTGTGCCTTTTTTATTAAATTCGGATGTAATTTCTGTGTTTCATCGTCAATAAGAAGGTCCAAGGGATACAGTAAACCTGAAGTTAAGCATCGGAAACTAAAACTGGACTCAAAGGAGGGGTTCAAATCATAGAAAGTTAGAGTATCAGTCCTCTTTTACTTAAGTCGGCATTGTGCCTTTTTTATTAAATTCGGATGCCGTTTCTGTGTTTCATCGTCAAAAAGAAGGTCGAAGGGAAACAGTAAACCTGATGTATGGCATCGGAAACTAAAACTGGACTCACAGGAGGGGTTCAAATCATAGAAAGTTAGAGTATCAGTCCTCTTGTACTTAAGTCGGCATTGTGCCTTTTTTATTAAATTCGGATGCAATTTCTGTGTTTCATCGTCAATAAGAAGGTCCAAGGGATACAGTAAACCTGAAGTTAAGCATCGGAAACTAAAACTGGACTCACAAGAGGGGTTCAAATCATAGAAAGTTAGAGTTTCAGTCCTCTTGTACTTTAGACGGCATTGTGCCTTTTGTATTAAATTCGGATGCAATTTCTGTGTTTCATCGTCAATAATAATGTCCAAGGGATACAGTAAACCTGAAGTGAAGCATCGGAAACTAAAACTGGACTCACAGCAGAGGTTCGAATCATAGAAAGTTAGAGTTTCAGTCCTCTTGTACTTAAGTCGGCATTGTGCCTTTTGTATTAAATTCGGATGCAATTTCTGTGTTTCATCGTCAATAAGAAGGTCCAAGGGATACAGTAAACCTGAAGTTATGCATCGTAATCTAAAACTGGACTGACAGGAGGGGTTCGAATCATAGAAAGTTAGAGTATCAGTCCTCTTGTACTTAAGTCGGCATTGTGCCTTTTGTATTAAATTCGGATGCAATTTCTGTGTCTCATCGTCAATAAGAGGGTCCAAGGGATACAGTAAACCTGAAGTGAAGCATCAGAATCTAAAACTGGACTCACAGGAGAGGTTCAAATGATAGAAAGTTAGAGTATCAGTCGCCTTGTACTTAAGTCGGCATTGTGCCTTTTGTATTAAATTCGGATGCAATTTCTATGTTTCATCGTCAATGAGAAGGTCCAAGGGATACAGTAAAGTTGAAGTTAAGAATCGGAATCTATAACTGGACTCATAGGAGGGGTTCAAATCATAGAAAATTAGAGTATCAGACCTCTTGTACTTAAGTCGGCATCGTGCCTTTTTTATTAATTTCGGATGCAATTTCTGTGTTCCATCGTCAATTAGAAGGTCCAAGGGATGCAGTAAACCTGAAGTGATGCATCGGAAACTAGAACTGGACTCACAGCAGTGGTTCAAATCATAGAAAGTTGGAGTATCAGTCCTCTTGTACTTAAGTCGGCATTGTGCCTTTTGTATTAAACTCGGATGCAATTTCTGTGTTTCATCGTCAATAAGAAGGTCCAAGGAATACAGTAAACCTAAAGTGAAGCATCGGAAACTATAACTGGACGTACAGCAGAGGTTCAAATCATAGAAAGTTAGAGTATCAGTTCTCTAGTACTTTTATCGGCATTGTGCCTTTTGTATTAAATCCGGATGCAATTTCTGTGTTTCATCGTCAATAAGAGGGTCCAAAGGATACAGTATACCTGAAGTGAAGCATCAGAATCTAAAACTGGACTCACAGGAGAGGTTCAAATCATAGAAAGTTAGTGCTATCAGTCGCCTTGTACTTAAGTCGGCATTGTGCCTTTTGTATTAATTTCGGATCCAATTTCTGTGTTTCATCGTCAATAAGAAGGTCCAAGGGATACAGTAAAGTTGAAGTTAAGCATCGGAATCTATAACTGGACTCACAGGAGGGGTTCAAATCATAGAAAATTAGAGTATCAGACCTCTTGTACTTAAGTCGGCATTGTGCCTTTTTTATTAAATTCGGATGCTATTTCTGTGTTTCATCGTCAATTAGAAGGTCCAAGGGATACAGAAAACCTCAAGTGATGCATCGGAAACTAAAACTGGACTCACAGCAGAGGTTCAAATCATATAAAGTTGGAGTATCAGTCCTCTTGTACTTAAGTCTGCACTGTGTCTTTTGTATTTAATTCGGATGCAATTTCTGTGTTTCATCGTCAATAAGAAGGTCCAAGGGATACAGTAAACCTGAAGTGAAGCATCGGAAACTAAAACAGGACTCACAGCAGAGGTTCAAATCATAGATAGTTAGAGTTTCAGTCCTCTTGTACTTAAGTCGGCATTGTGCCTTTTGCATTAAATTCGGATGCAATTTCTGTGTTTCATCGTCAATAACAAGGTCCAAGGGATACAGTAAACCTGAAGTGAAGCACCGGAAACTAAAAGTGGACTCACAGCAGAGGTTCAAATCGTAGAATGTTATCGTTTCAGTCCTCTTGTACTTAAGTCGGCATTGTGCCTTTTGCATTAAATTCGGATGCAATTTCTGTGTTTCATCGTCAATAAGAAAGTCCAAGGGATACAATAAACCTGAAGTGAAGCATCGGAAACAAAAACTGGACTCACAGCAGAGGTTCAAATCATAGAAAGTTAGAGTATCAGTCCTCTAGTACTTTAGTCTGCATTGTGCCTTTTGTATTAAATTCGGATGCAATTTCTGTGTTTCATCGTCCATAAGAAAGTTCAAGGGTTACAGTAAACCTGAAGTGAAGCATCGGAAACTAAAACTGGACTCACAGCTGAGGTTCAAATCATATTAAGTTAGAGTTTCAGTCCTCTTGTACTTAAGTCGGCATTGTGCCATTTGTATTAAATTCGGATGCAATTTCTGTGTTTCATCGTCAATAAGAAGGTCCAAGGGATACAGTAAACCTGAAGTTAAGCATCGGAATCTAAAACTGGACTCACAGGAGGGGTTCAAATCATAGAAAGTTAGAGTATCAGTCCTCTTGTACTTAAGTCGGCATTGTACCTTTTTTATTGAATTCGGATGCAATTTCTGTGTTTCATCGTCAATAAGAAGGTCCAAGGGATACAGTAAACCTGAAGTGAAGCATCGGAAACTAAAACTGGACTCACAGCAGAGGTTCAAATCATAGAAAGTTAGAGTTTCAGTCCTCTTGTACTTTAGTCGGCATTGTGCCTTTTGTATTACATTCGGATGCAATTTCTGTGTTTTCATCGTCAATAAGAAGGTCCAAGGGATACAGTAAACCTGAAGTGAAGCATCGGAAACTAAAACTGGACTCACAGCAGAGGTTCAAATCATAGAAAGTTAGAGTTTCAGTCCTCTAGTACTTAAGTCGGCATTGTGCCATTTGTATTAAATTCGGATGCCATTTCTGTGTTTCATCGTCAATAAGAAGGTCCAAGGGATACAGTAAACCAGAAGTTAAGCATCGTAATCTAAAACTGGACTCACAGGAGGGGTTAAATCATAGAAAGTTGGAGTATCAGTCCTCTTGTACTTAAGTCGGCATTGTGCCTTCTAAATTAAATTCGGATGCAATTTCTGTGTTTCATCGTCAATAAGAAGGTCCAAGGGATACAGTAAACCTGAAGTGAAGCATCGGAAACTAAAACTGGACTCACAGCAGAGGTTCAAATCATTGAAAGTTAGAGTTTTAGTCCTCTTGTACTTAAGTCATCATTGTGCCTTTGGTATTAAATTCGGATGCAAATTTCTGTGTTTCATCGTCAATAAGAAGGTCCAAGGGATACAGTAAACCTGAAGTGAAGCATCGGAAACTAAACTGGACTCACAGCAGAGGTTCAAATCATAGAAAGTTAGAGTTTCAGTCCTCTTGTACGTAAGTCTGCATTGTGCCTTTTGTATTAAATTCGGATGCAATTTCTGTGTTTCATCGTCAATAAGAAGGTCCAAGGGATACAGTAAACCTGATGTGAAGCATCAGAAACTAAAACTGGACTCACAGCAGAGGTTCAAATCATTCAAAGTTAGAGTTTCAGTCGCATTGTACTTAAGTCGGCATTGTGCTTTTTGTATTAAATTCGGATGCAATTTCTGTGTTTCATCGTCAATAAGGGGGTCCAAGGGATACAGTAAACCCGAAGTGAAGCATCGGAATCTAAAACTGGACTCACAGGAGAGGTTCAAATCATAGAAAGTTAGAGTATCAGTCCTCTTGTACTTAAGTCGGCATTGTGCCTTTTGTATTAAATTCGGATGCAATTTCTGCGTTTCATCGTCGATAAGAAGGTCCAAGGGATTCAGTAAACCTGAAGTGAAGCATCGGAATCTAAAACTGTACTCACAGGAGGGGTTCAAATCATAGAAAGTTAGAGTATTAGTCCTCTTGTACTTAAGTCGGCATTGTGCCTTTCTTATTAAATTCGTATGCAATTTCTGTGTTTCATCGTCAATAAGAAGGTCCAAGGGATTCAGTAAACCTGATGTGTGGCATCGGAAACTAAAACTGGACTCACAGGTTTGGTTCAAATCATAGAAAGTTAGAGTATCAGTCCTCTTGTACTTAAGTCGGCATTGTGCCTTTTTTATTAAATTCGGATGCAATATCTGTGTTTCATCGTCAATAAGAAGGTCCAAGGAATACAGTAAACCTGAAGTTAAGCAACGTAATCTAAAACTGGACTCACAGGAGGGGTTCAAATCATAGAAAGTTAGAGTTTCAGTCCTCTTGTACGTAAGTCGGCATTGTGCCTTTTGTATTAAATTCGGATGCAATTTCTGTGTTTCATCGTCAATAAGAGGGTCCAAGGGATACAGTAAACCTGAAGTGAAGCATCAGAATCTAAAACTGGACTCACAGGAGAGGTTCAAATCATAGAAAGTTAGTGTGTCAGTCGCCTTGTACAGGAGTCGGCATTGTGCCTTTTGTATTAATTTCGGATGCAATTTCTGTGTTTCATCGTCAATAAGAAGGTCCAAGGGATACAGTAAAATTGAAGTTAAGCATCGGAATCTATAACTGGCCTCACAAGAGGGGTTCAAATCATAGAAAATTAGAGTATCAGACCTCTTGTACTTAAGTCGGCATTGTGCCTTTTGTATTAAATTCGGATGGTATTTCTGTGTTTCATCGTCAATTAGAAGGTCCAAGGGATACAGTAAACCGGGAGTGATGCATCGGAAACTAAAACTGGACTCACTGCAGAGGTTCAAATCATAGAAAGTTGGAGTATCAGTCCTCTTGTACTTAAGTTGGCATCGTGCCTTTTGTATTTAATTCGGTTGCAATTTGTGTGTTTCATCGTCAATAAGAAGGTCCAAGGGATACAGTGAACCTGAAGTGAAGCATCTGAAACTAAAAGTGGACTCACAGCAGAGGTTCAAATCACAGAAAGTTAGAGTTTCAGTCCTCTTGTACTTAAGTCGGCATTGTGCCTTTTGCATTAAATTCGGATGCAATTTCTGTGTTTCATCGTCAATAAGAAGGTCCAAGGGATACAGTAAACCTGAAGTGAAGCATCGGAAACTAAAACTGGACTCACATCAGAGGTTCAAATCATAGAAAGTTAGAGTATCAGTCCGCTAGTACTTTAGTCGGCATTGTGCCTTTTGTATTAAATTCGGATGCAATTTCTGTGTTTCATCTTCCATAAGAAAGTTCAAGGGATACAGTAAACCTGAAGTGAAGCATCGGAAACAAAAACTGGACTCACAGCTGAGGTTCAAATCATAGGAAGTTAGAGTTTCAGTCCTCCTGTACTTAAGTCGGCATTGTGCCATTTGTATTAAATTCGGATGCAATTTCTGTGTTTCATCGTCAATAAGATGGTCCAAGGGATACACTAAACCTGAAGTTAAGCATCAGAATCTAAAACTGGACTCACAGGAGGGGTTAAAATCATATAAAGTTAGAGTGTCAGTCCTCTTGTACTTAAGTCGGCATTGTGCCTTTTCTATTGAATTCGGATGCAATTTCTGTGTTTCATCGTCAATAAGAAGGTCCAAGGGATACAGTTAACCTGAAGTGAAGCATCGGAAACTAAAACTGGACTCACAGCAGAGGTTCAAATCATAGAAAGTTAGAGTTTCAGTCCTCTTGTACTTTAGTCGGCATTGTGCCTTTTGTATTAAATTGGGATGCAATTTCTGTGTTTCATCGTCAATAAGAAGGTCCAAGGGGTAGAGCAAACCTGAAGTGAGGCATCGGAAACTAAAAGTGGACTCACAGCAGAGGTTCAAATCATAGAAAGTCAGAGTTCCAGTCCTCTTGTACTTAAGTCGGCATTGTGCCTTTTGTATTAAATTCGGATGCAATTTCTGTGTTTCATCGTCAATAAGAAGGTCCAAGGGATACAGTAAACCTGAAGTTAAGCATCGGAAACTAAAACTGAACTCACAGCAGAGGTTCAAATCATAGAAAATTAGAGTTTCAGTCCTCTTGTACGTAAGTTGGCATTGTGCCTTTTGTATTAAATTCGGATGCAATTTCTGTGTTTCATCGTCAATAAGAAGGTCCAAGGGATACAGTAAACCTGAAGTGAAGCATCGGAAACTAAAACTGGACTCACAGCAGAGGTTCAAATCATAGAAATTTAGAGTTTCAGTCCTCTTGTACTTAAGTCGTCATTGTGCATTTTTTATTAAATTCGGATGCAATTTCTGTGTTTCATCGTCAATAAGAAGGTCCAAAGGATACAGTAAACCTGAAGTGAAGCATCGGAAACTAAAACTGGACTCACAGCAGAGGTTCAAATCATAGAAAGTTAGAGTTCCAGTCCTCTTGTACTTAAGTCGGCATTGTGCTTTTTGTATTAAATTCGGATGCAATTTCTGTGTTTCATCGTCAATAAGAGGGTCCAAGGGATACAGTAAACCCGAAGTGAAGCATCGGAATCTATAACTGGGCTCACAGGAGATTTTCAAATCATAGAAAGTTAGAGTATCATTCCTCATGTACTTAAGTCGGCATTGTGACTTTTGTATTAAATTCGGATGCAAATTCTGTGTTTCATCGTCAATAAGAAGGTCCGAGGGATACAGTAAACCTGAAGTTAAGCATCGGAATCTAAAACTGGACTCACAGGAGGGGTTCAAATCATAGAAAGTTAGAGTATAGGTCCTCTTGTACTTAAGTCGGCATTGTGCCTTTTGTATTAAATTCGGATGCAATTTCTGTGTTTCATCGTCAATAAGAGGGTCCAAGGGATACAGTAAACCTGAAGTAAATCATGAGAATCTAAAACTGGACTCACAGGAGACGTTCAAATCATAGAAAGTTAGAGTATCAGTCGCCTTGTACTTAAGTCGGCATTGTGCCTTTTGTATTAAATTCGGATGCAATTTCTATGTTTCATCGTCAATGAGAAGGTCCAAGGGATACAGTAAAGTTGAAGTTAAGCATCGGAATCTATAACTGGACTCACAGGAGGGGTTCAAATCGTAGAAAATTAGAGTATCAGACCTCTTGTACTTAAGTCGGCATTGTGCCTTTTTTATTCAATTCGGATGCAATTTCTGTGTTTCATCGTCAATTAGAAGGTCCAAGGGATACAGTAGACCTGAAGTGATGCATCGGAAACTAAAACTGGACTCACAGCAGAGGATCAAATCATAGACAGTTGGAGTATCAGTCCTCTTGTACTTAAGTCGGCATTGTGCCTTTTGTATTTAATTCGGATGCAATTTCTGTGATTCATCGTCAATAAGAAGGTCCAAGGGATACAGTAAACCTGAAGTGAAGCATCGGAAACTAAAAGTGGACTCACAGCAGAGGTTCAAATCATAGAAAGTTAGAGTTTCAGTCCTCTTGTACTTAAGTCTGCATTGTGCCATTTGTATTAAATTCGGATGCAATTTCTGTGTTTCATCGACAATAAGAAGGTCCAAGGGATACGGTAAACCTGAAGTGAAGCATCGGAAACTAAAAGTGGACTCACAGCAGAGGTTCAAATCATAGAAAGTTAGAGTGTCGGTCCTCCTGTACTTAAGTCGGCATTGTGCCTTTTGCATTAAATTCGGATGAAATTTCTGTGTTTCATCGTCAATAAGAAGGTCCAAGGGATACAGTAAACCTGAAGTGAAGCATCGGAAACTAAAACTTGACTCACAGCAGAGGTTCAAATCATAGAAAGTTAGAGTTTCAGTCCTCTTGTACTTTAGTCGGCATTGTGCCTTTTGTATAAAAATTCGGATGCAATTTCCGTGTTTCATCGACAATAATAATGTCCAAGGGATACAGTAAACCTGAAGTGAAGCATCGGAAACTAAAACTGGACTCACAGCAGAGGTTCAAATCATAGAAAGTTAGAGTTTCAGTCCTCTTGTTTTTAAGTCGGCATTGTGCCTTTTGTATTAAATTCGGATGCAAATTCTGTGTTTCATCGTCAATTAGAAGGTCCAAGGGATACAGTAAACTTGAAGTTAAGCATCGTAATCTAAAACTGGACTCACAGGAGGGGTTAAATCATAGAAAGTTAGAGTATCAGTCCTCTTGTACTTAAGTCGGCATTGTGCCTACTAAATTAAATTCGGATGCAATTTCTGTGTTTCATCGTCAATAAGAAGGTCCAAGGGATACAGTAAACCTGAAGTGAAGCATCGGAAACTAAAACTGGACTCACAGCAGAGGTTCAAATCATTGAAAGTTAGAGTTTTAGTCCTCTTGTACTTAAGTCATCATTGAGCCTGTTGTATTAAATTCGGATGCAAATTTCTGTGTTTCATCGTCAATAAGAAGGTCCAAGGGATACAGTAAACCTGAAGTGAAGCATCGGAAACTAAAACTGGACTCACAGCAGAGGTTCAAATCATAGAAAGTTAGAGTCTCAGTCCTCTTGTACGTAAGGCTGCACTGTGCCTTTCGAATTAAATTCGGTTGCAATTTCTGTGTTTCATCGTCAATAAGAAGGTCCAAGGGATACAGTAAACCTGATGTGAAGCATCGGAAACTAAAACTGGACTCACAGCAGAGGTTCAAATCATAGAATGTTAGAGTTTCAGTCGCATTGTGCTTTTTGTATTAAATTCGGATGCAATTTCTGTGTTTCATCGTCAATAAGGGGGTCAAAGGGATACAGTAAACCCGAAGTGAAGCATCGGAATCTAAAACTGGACTCACAGGAGAGGTTCAAATCATAGAAAGTTAGAGTATCAGTCCTCTTGTACTTAAGTCGGCATTGTGCCTTTTTTATTAAATTCGGATGCAATTTCTGAGTTTCATAGTCAACAAGAAGGTCCAAGGGATTCAGTAAACCTGATGTGTGGCATCGGAAACTAAAACTGGACTCACAGGAGGGGTTCAAATCATAGAAAGTTAGAGTAACAGTCCTCTTGTACTTAAGTCGGCATTGTGCCTTTTTTATTAAATTCGGATGCAATATCTGTGTTTCATCGTCAATAGGAAGGTCCAAGGGATACAGTAAACCTGAAGTTAAGCATCGTAATCTAAAACTGGACTCACAGGAGGGGTTCAAATCATAGAAAGTTAGAGTATCAGTCCTCTTGAACGTAAGTCGGCATTGTGCCTTTTGCATTAAATTCCGATGCAATTTCTGTGTTTCATCGTCAATAAGAAGGTCCAAGGGATTCAGTAAACCTGATGCGTGGCATCGGAAACTAAAACTGGACTCACAGGAGGGGTTCAAATCATAGAAAGTTAGAGTAACAGTCCTCTTGTACTTAAGTCGGCATTGTGCCTTTTTTATTAAATACGGATGCAATATCTGTGTTTCATCGTCAATAGGAAGGTCCAAGGGATACAGTAAACCTGAAGTTAAGCATCGTAATCTAAAACTGGACTCACAGGAGGGGTTCAAATCATAGAAAGTTAGAGTATCAGTCCTCTTGTACGTAAGTCGGCATTGTGCGTTTTGTATTAAATTCCGATGCAATTTCTGTGTTTCATTGTCAATAAGAAGGTCCAAGGGATACAGTTAACCTAAAGTTAAGCATCGAAATCCAAAACTGGTCTCACAAGAGGGGTTCAAAACATAGAAAGTTAGAGTATCAGTCCTCTTGTCCTTAAGTCGGCATTGCGCCTTTTGTATTAAATTCGGATGCAATTTCTGTGTTTCATCGTCAATAAGAGGGTCCAAGGGATACAGTAAACCTGAAGTGAAGCATCAGAATCTAAAACTGGACTCACAGGAGAGGTTCAAATCATAGAAAGTTAGTGTGTCAGTCGGCATGTACTGAAGTCGGCATTGTGCCTTTTGTATTAATTTCGGATGCAATTTCTGTGTTTCATCGTCAATAAGAAGGTCCAAGGGATACAGTAAACCTGAAGTGAAGCATCGGAAACTAAATGTGGACTCACAGCAGAGGTTCAATTCATAGAACAGTTAGAGTTTCAGTCCTCTTGTACTTAAGTCGGCATTGTGCCTTTTGTATTAAATTCGGATGCAATTTCTGTGTTTCATCGTCAATAAGAAGGTCCAAGGGATCAGTAAACCTGAAGTGAAGCTCGGAAACTAAAAGTGGACTCACAGCAGAGGTTCAAATCACAGAAAGTTAGAGTTTCAGTCCTCTTGTACTTAAGCCGGCATTGTGCCTTTTGCATTAAATTCGGATGCAATTTCTGTGTTTCATCGTCAATAAGAAGGTCCAAGGGATACAGTAAACCTGAAGTGAAGCATCGGAAACTAAAACTGGACTCACAGCAGAGGTTCAAATCATAGAAAGCTAGAGTATCAGTCCTCTAGTACTTTAGTCGGCATTGTACCTTTTGTATTAAATTCGGGTGCAATTTCTGTGTTTTATCTTCCATAAGAAAGTTCAAGGGATACAGTAAACCTGAAGTGAAGCATCGGAAACTAAAACTGGACTCACAGCTGAGGTTCAAATCATAGGAAGTTAGAGTTTCAGTCCTCTTGTACTTAAGTCGGCATTGTGCCATTTGTATTAAATTCGGATGCAATTTCTGTGTTTCATCGTCAATAAGAAGGTCCAAGGGATACACTAAAACCGAAGTTAAGCATCGGAATCTAAAACTGGACTCACAGGAGGGGTTAAAATCATAGAAAGTTAGAGTATCAGTCCTCTTGTACTTAAGTCGGCATTGTGCCTTTTGTATTAAATTCGGATGCAATTTCTGTGTTTCATCGTCAATAAGAAGGTCCAAGGGATACAATAAACCTGAAGTTAAGCATCGGAAACTAAAACTGAACTCACAGCAGAGGTTCAAATCATAGAAATTTAGAGTTTCAGTCCTCTTGTACGTAAGTTGGCATTGTGCATTTTGTATTACATTCGGATGCAATTTCTGTGTTTCATCGTCAATTAGAAGGTCCAAGGGATACAGTAAACCTGAAGTGAAGCATCGGAAACTAAAACTGGACTCACTGCAGAGGTTCAAATCATAGAAATTTAGAGTTTCAGTCCTCTTGTACTTAATTCGTCATTGTGCATTTTTTATTAAATTCGGATGCAATTTCTGTGTTTCATCGTCAATAAGAAGGTCCAAAGGATACAGTAAACCTGAAGTGAAGCATCGGAAACTAAAACTGGACTCACAGCAGAGGTTCAAATCATAGAAAGTTAGAGTTTCAGTCCTCTTGTACTTAAGTCGGCATTGTGCCTTTTGTATTAAATTCGGATGCAATTTCTGTGTTTCGTCGTCAATAAGAGGGTCCAAGGGATACAGTAAACCCGAAGTGAAGCATCGGAATCTAAAACTGGACTTACAGGTGGGGTTCAAATCATAGAAAGTTAGAGTATCAGTCCTCTTGTACTTAAGTCGGCATTGTGCCTTTTTTATTAAATTCGGATGCCATTTCTGTGTTTCATCGTCAATAAGAAGGTCCAAGGGATACAGTAAACCTGATGTATGGCATCGGAAACTAAAACTGGACTCAGAGGAGGGGTTCAAAACATAGAAAGTTAGAGTATCAGTCCTCTTGTACTGAAGTCGGCATTGTGCCTTTTTTATTAAATTCGGATGCAATATCTGTGTTTCATCGTCAATAAGAAGGTCCAAGGGATACAGTAAACCTGAAGTTAAGCATCGTAATCTAAAACTGGACTCACAGGAGGGGTTCAAATCAAAGAAAGTTAGAGTATAGGTCCTCTTGTGCTTAAGTCGGCATTGTGCCTTTTGTATTAAATTCGGATGCTATTTCTCTGTTCCATCGTCAATAAGAGGGTCCAAGGGATACAGTAAACCTGAAGTGAATCATGAGAATCTAAAACTGGACTCACAGGAGAGTTTCAAATCATAGAAAGTTAGAGTTTCAGTCCTCTTGTACTTAAGTCGGCTTTGTGCATTTTATATTAAATTCGGATGGAATTTCTGTGTTTCATCGTCAATAAGAAGGTCCCAGGGATACAGTAAACCTGAAGTTAAGCATCGGAAACTAAAACTGGACTCACAGCAGAGGTTCAAAACATAGAAAGTTAGAGTTTCAGTCCTCTAGTATTTTAGTGGGAAATGTGCCTTTTGTATTAAATTCAGCTGCAATTTCTGTGTTTCATCGTCAATAAGAAGGTCCAAGGGATACAGTAAACCTGAAGTTAAGCATCGGTAACTTAAACTGGACTCACAGCAGGGGTTCAAATCATAGAAAGTTAGAGTATCAGTCCTCTAGTATTTTAGTGGGAATTGTGCCTTTTGTATTAAATTCAGCTGCAATTTCTGTGTTTCATCGACAATAAGAAGGTCCAAGGGATACAGTAAACCTGAAGTTAAGCATCGGAAACTAAAACTGGACTCACAGGAGGGGTTCAAATCATAGAAAATTAGAGTATCAGACCTCTTGTACTTAAGTAGGCATTGTGCCTTTTTTATTCAATTCGGATGCAATTTCTGTGTTTCATCGTCAATTAGAAGGTCCAAGGGATACAGTAAACCTGAAGTGATGCATCGGAAACTGAAACTGGACTCACAGCAGAGGTTCAAATCATAAAAAGTTGGAGTATCAGTCCTCTTGTGTTTAAGTCGGCATTGTGCCTTTAATATTTAATTCGGATGCAATTTCTGTGTTTCATCGTCAATAAGAAGGTCCAAGGGATACAGTAAACCTGAAGTGAAGCATTGGAAACTAAAAGTGGACTCACAGCTGAGGTTCAAATCATAGAAAGTTAGAGTTTCAGTCCTCTTGTACTTAAGTCGGCATTGTGCCTTTTGCATTAAATTCGGATGAAATTTCTGTGTTTCATCGTCAATAAGAAGGTCCAAGGGATACAGTAAACCTGAAGTTAAGCATCGGTAACTTAAACTGGACTCACAGCAGGGGTTCAAATCATAGAAAGTTAGAGTATCAGTCCTCTAGTATTTTAGTGGGAATTGTGCCTTTTGTATTAAATTCAGCTGCAATTTCTGTGTTTCATCGTCAATAAGAAGGTCCAAGGGATACAGTAAACCTGAAGTGAAGCATCGGAAACTAAAACTGGACTCACAGCAGAGGTTCAAATCACAGAAAGTTAGAGTTTCAGTCCTCTTGTACTTTAGTCGGCATTGTGCCTTTTGTATTAAATTCGGATGCAATTTCTGTGCTTCATCGTCAATAATAATGTCCAAGGGATACAGTAAACCTGAAGTGAAGCATCGGAAACTAAAACTGGACTCACAGCAGAGGTTCAAATCATAGAAAGTTAGAGTTTCAGTCCTCTTGTACTTAAGTCGGCTTTGTGCATTTTATATTAAATTCGGATGGAATTTCTGTGTTTCATCGTCAATAAGAAGGTCCCAGGG
The DNA here is from genome assembly GCF_021461395.2 of Schistocerca americana. NCBI lineage: Eukaryota > Metazoa > Arthropoda > Insecta > Orthoptera > Acrididae > Schistocerca > Schistocerca americana. The sequence continues at coordinate 39,103 of NW_025726591.1, read as the reverse complement.
ATACAGTAAACCTGAAGTTAAGCATCGGAAACTAAAACTGGACTCACAGCAGAGGTTCAAAACATAGAAAGTTAGAGTTTCAGTCCTCTTGTTTTTAAGTCGGCATTGTGCCTTTTGTATTAAATTCGGATGCAAATTCTGTGTTTCATCGTCAATAAGAAGGTCCAAGGGATACAGTAAACTTGAAGTTAAGCATCGGAATCTAAAACTGGACTCACAGGAGGGGTTCAAATCATAGAAAGTTAGAGTATCATTCCTCTTGTACTTATGTCGGCATTGTGCCTTTTTTATTAAATTCGGATGCAATTTCTGTGTTTCATCGTCAATAAGAAGGTCCAAGGGATACAGTAAACCTGAAGTTAAGCATCGGAAACTAAAACTGGACTCACAGGCGGGGTTCAAATCATAGAAAGTTAGAGTATCAGTCCTCTTTTACTTAAGTCGGTATTGTGCCTTTTTTATTAAATTCGGATGCCGTTTCTGTGTTTCATCGTCAATAAGAAGGTCCAAGGGATACAGTAAACCTGATGTATGGCATCGGAAACTAAAACTGGACTCACAGGAGTGGTTCAAATCATAGACAGTTAGAGTATCAGTCCGATTGTACTTAAATCGGCATTGTGCCTTTTGTATTAAACTCGGATGCAATTTCTGTGTTTCATCGTCAATAAGAGGGTCCAAGGGATACAGTAAACCTGAAGTGAAGCATCGGAAACTATAACTGGACGTACAGCAGAGGTTCAAATCATAGAAAGTTAGAGTATCAGTTCTCTAGTACTTTTGTCGGCAATGTGCCTTTTGTATTAAATCCGGATGCAATTTCTGTGTTTCACCGTCAATAAGAGGTTCCAAGGGATACAGTAAACCTCAAGTGATGCATCGGAAACTAAAACTTGACTCACAGCAGAGGTTCAAATCATAGAAAGTTGGAGTATCAGTCCTCTTGTACTTAAGTCGTCATTGTGCATTTTTTATTAAATTCGGATGCAATTTCTGTGTTTCATCGTCAATAAGAAGGTCCAAAGGATACAGTAAACCTGAAGTGAAGCATCGGAAACTAAAACTGGACTCACAGCAGAGGTTCAAATCATAGAAAGTTAGAGTTTCAGTCCTCTTGTACTTAAGTCGGCATTGTACCTTTTGTATTAAATTCGGATGCAATTTCTGTGTTTTATCGTCAATAAGAGCGTCCAAGGGATACAGTAAACCCGAAGTGAAGCATCGGAATCTAAAACTGGGCTCACAGGAGATTTTCAAATAATAGAAAGTTAGAGTATCATTCCTCTTGTACTTAAGTCGGCATTGTGACTTTTGTATTAAATTCGGATGCAAATTCTGTGTTTCATCGTCAATAAGAAGGTCCGAGGGATACAGTAAACCTGAAGTTAAGCATCGGAATCTAAAACTGGACTTACAGGAGGGGTTCAAATCATAGAAAGTTAGAGTATCAGTCCTCTTGTACTTAAGTCGGCATTGTGCCTTTTTTATTAAATTCGGATGCAATTTCTGTGTTTCATCGACAATAAGAAGGTCCAAGGGATACAGTTAACCTGAAGTTAAGCATCGGAAACTAAAACTGGACTCACAGGAGGGGTTCAAATCATAGAAAGTTAGAGTATCAGTCCTCTTTTACTTAAGTCGGCATTGTGCCTTTTTTATTAAATTCGGATGCCATTTCTGTGTTTCATCGTCAATAAGAAGGTCCAAGGGATACAGTAAACCTGATGTATGGTATCGGAAACTAAAACTGGACTCACAGGAGGGGTTCAAATCATAGAAAGTTAGAGTATCAGTCCTCTTGTACTGAAGTCGGCATTGTGCCTTTTTTATTTAATTCGGATGCAATATCTGTGTTTCATCGTCAATAAGAAGGTCCAAGGGATACAGTAAACCTGAAGTTAAGCATCGTAATCTAAAACTGGACTCACAGGAGGGGTTCAAATCAAAGAAAGTTAGAGTATAGGTCCTCTTGTACTTAAGTCGGCATTGTGCCTTTTGTATTAAATTCGGATGCTATTTCTGTGTTTCATCGTCACTAAGAGGGTCCAAGGGATACAGTAAACCTGAAGTGAATCATGAGAATCTAAAACTGGACTCACAGGAGAGTTACAAATCATAGAAAGTTAGAGTATCAGTCGCCTTGTACTTAAGTCGCCATTGTGCCTTTTGTATTAAATTCGGATGCTATTTCTATGTTTAATCGTCAATAAGAAGGTCCAAGGGATACAGTAAACTTGAAGTTAAGCATCGGAATCTAAAACTGGACTCACAGGAGGGGTTCAAATCATAGAAAGTTAGAGTATCAGTCCTCTTGTACATAAGTCGGCATTGTGCCTTTTTTATTAAATTCGGATGTAATTTCTGTGTTTCATCGTCAATAAGAAGGTCCAAGGGATACAGTAAACCTAAAGTTATGCATCGGAAACTAAAACTGGACTCACAGCAGAGTTTCAAATCATAGAAAGTTAGAGTTTCAGTCCTCTTGTTTTTAAGTCGGCATTGTGCCTTTTGTATTAAATTCGGATGCAAATTCTGTGTTTCATCGTCAATAAGAAGGTCCAAGGGATACAGTAAACTTGATGTTAAGCATCGGAATCTAAAACTGGACTCACAGGAGGGGTTCAAATCATAGAAAGTTAGAGTATCAGTCCTCTTGTACTTAAGTCGGCATTGTGCCTTTTTTATTAAATTCGGATGCAATTTCTGTGTTTCATCGTCAATAAGAAGGTCCAAGGGATACAGTAAACCTGAAGTTAAGCATCGGAAAACAAAACTGGACTCACAGGCGAGGTTCAAATCATAGAAAGTTAGAGTATCAGTCCTCTTTTACTTAAGTCGGCATTGTGCCTTTTTTATTAAATTCGGATGATGTTTCTGTGTTTCATCGTCAATAAGAAGGTCCAAGGGATACAGTAAACCTGATGTATGGCATCGGAAACTAAAACTGGACTCACAGGAGGGGTTCAAATCATAGAAAGTTAGAGTATCAGTCCGCTTGTACTTAAATCGGCATTGTGCCTTTTGTATTAAACTCGGATGCAATTTCTGTGTTTCATCGTCAATAAGAAGGTCCAAGGGATACAGTAAACCTGAAGTGAAGCATCGGAAACTATAACTGGACGTACAGCAGAGGTTCAAATCATTGAAAGTTAGAGTATCAGTTCTCTAGTACTTTTGTCGGCATTGTGGCTTTTGTATTAAATCCGGATGCAATTTCTGTGTTTCATCGTCAATAAGAGGGTCCAAGGGATACAGTAAACCTGAAGTGAAGCATCAGAATCTAAAACTGGACTCACAGGAGAGGTTCAAATCATAGAAAGTTAGTGTATCAGTAGCCTTGTACTTAAGTCGGCATTGTGCCTTTTGTATCAATTTCGGATGCAATTTCTGTGTTTCATCGTCAATAAGAAGGTCCAAGGGATACAGTAAAGTTGAAGTTAAGCATCGGAATCTATAACTGGACTCACAGGACGGGTTCAAATCATAGAAAATTAGAGTATCAGACCTCTTGTACTTAAGTCGGCATTGTGCCTTTTTTATTAAATTCTGATGCTATTTCTGTGTTTCATCGTCAATTAGAAGGTCCAAGGTATACAGTAAACCTCAAGTGATGCATCGGAAACTAAAACTGGACTCACAGCAGAGGATCAAATCATAGAAAGTTGGAGTATCAGTCCTCTTGTACTTAAGTCGGCATTGTGCCTTTTGTATTTAATTCGGATGCAATTTCTGTGTTTCATCGTCAATAAGAAGGTCCAAGGGATACAGTAATCCTGAAGTGAAGCATCGGAAACTAAAACTGGACTCACAGCAGAGGTTCAAATCATAGAAAGTTAGAGTTTCAGTCCTCTTGTACTTAAGTCGGCATTGTGCCTTTTGTATTAAATTCGGATGCAGTTTCTGTGTTTCATCGTCAATAAGAAGGTCCAAGGGATACAGTAAACCTGAAGTGAAGCATCGGAAACTAAAACTGGACTCACAGCAGAGGTTCAAATCATAGAAAGTTAGAGTTTCGGTCCTCTTGTACTTAAGTCGGCATTGTGCCTTTTGTATTAAATTCGGATGCAATTTCTGTGTTTCATCGTCAATAAGAAGGTCCAAGGGATACAGTAAACCTGAAGTTAAGCATCGGAAACTAAAACTGGACTCACAGCAGCGGTTCAAATCATAGAAAGTTAGAGTTTCAGTCCCCTTGTACGTAAGTTGGCATTGTGCCTTTTGTATTAAATTCGGATGCAATTTCTGTGTTTCATCGTCAATAAGAAGGTCCAAGGGATACAGTAAACCCGAAGTGAAGCATCGGAAACTAAAACTCGACTCACAGCAGAGGTTCAAATCATAGAAAGTTAGAGCTTCAGTCCACTTGTACTTAAGTCGACATTGTGCATTTTTTATTAAATTCGGATGCAATTTCTGTGTTTCATCGTCAATAAGAAGGTCCAAGGGATACAGTAAACCTGAAGTGAAGCATCGGAAACTAAAACTGGACTCACAGCAGAGGTTCAAATCATAGAAAGTTGGAGTATCAGTCCTCTTGTACTTAAGTCGGCATTGTGCCTTTTGTATTTAATTCGGATGCAATTTCTGTGTTTCATCGTCAATAAGAAGGTCCAAGGGATACAGTAAACCTGAAGTGAAGCATCGGAAACTAAAAGTGGACTCACAGCAGAGGTTCAAATCATAGAAAGTTAGAGTTTCAGTCCTCTTGTACTTAAATCGGCATTGTGCCTTTTGTATTAAATTCGGATGCAATTTCTGTGTTTCATCGTCAATAAGAAGGTCCAAGGGATACAGTAAACCTGAAGTGAAGCATCGGAAACTAAAAGTGGACCCACAGCAGAGGTTCAAATCATGGAAAGTTAGAGTATCAGTCCTCTTGTACTTAAGTCGGCATTGTGCCTTTTGTATTAAATTCGGATGCAATTTCTGTGTCTCATCGTCAATAAGAAGGTCCAAGGGATTCAGTAAACCTGAAGTGAAGCATCGGAAACTAAAACTGGACTCACGGCAGAGGTTCAAATCATAGAAAGTTAGAGTATCAGTCCTCTAGTACTTTAGTCGGCATTGTGCCTTTTGTATTAAATTCGGATGCAATTTCTGTGTTTCATCGTCTATAAGAAAGTTCAAGGGATACAGTAAACCTGATGTGAAGCATCTGAAACTAAAACTGGACTCACAGCAGAGGTTCAAATCATAGGAAGTTAGAGTTTCAGCCCTCTTGTACTTAAGTCGGCATTGTGCCATTTGTATTAACCTCGGATGCAATTTCTGTGTTCAATCGTCAATAAGAAGGTCCAAGGGATACAGTACACCTGAAGTTAAGCATCGGAATCTAAAACTGGACCCACAGGAGGGGTTCAAATCATAGAAAGTTAGAGTATCAGTCCTCTTGTACTTAAGTCGGCATTGTGCCTTTTGTATTAAATTCGGATGCAATTTCTGCGTTTCATCGTCAATAAGAAGATACAAGGGATTCAGTAAACCTGAAGTTAAGCATCGGAATCTAAAACTGGACTCACAGGAGGGGTTCAAATCATAGAAAGTTAGAGTATCAGTCCTCTTGTACTTAAGTCGGCATTGTGCCTTTTTTATTAAATTCGGATGCAATTTCTGTGTTTCATCGTCAATAAGAACGTCCAAGGGATTCAGTAAACCTGATGTGTGGCATCGGAAACTAAAACTGGACTCACAGGAGGGGTTCAAATCATAGAAAGTTAGAGTATCAGTCCTCTTGTACTTAAGTCGGCATTGTGCCTTTTTTATTAAATTCGGATGCAATATCTGTGTTTCACCGTCAATAGGAAGGTCCAAGGGATACAGTAAACCTGAAGTTAAGCATCGTAATCTAAAACTGGACTCACAGGAGGGGTTCAAATCATAGAAAGTTAGAGTAGCAGTCCTCTTGTACGTAAGTCGGCATTGTGCCTCTTGTATTAAATTCCGATGCAATTTCTGTGTTTCATCGTCAATAAGAAGGTCCAAGGGATACAGTTAACCTAAAGTTAAGCATCGGAATCCAAAACTGGACTCACAAGAGGGGTTCAAATCATAGAAAGTTAGAGTATCAGTCCTCTTGTACTTAAGTCGGCATTGTGCCTTTTGTATTAAATTCGGATGCAATTTCTGTGTTTCATCGTCCATACGAGGGTCCAAGGGATACAGTAAACCTGAAGTGAAGCATCAGAATCTAAAACTGGACTCACAGGAGAGGTTCAAATCATAGAAAGTTAGTGTGTCAGTCGGCATGTACTGAAGTCGGCATTGTGACTTTTGTATTAATTTTGGATGCAATATCTGTGTTTCATCGTCAATAAGAAGGTCCAAGGGATACAGTAAAGTTGAAGTTAAGCATCGGAATCTATAACTGGCCTCACAGGAGGGGTTCAAATCATAGAAAATTAGATTATCAGACCTCTTGTACTTAAGTCGGCATTGTGCCTTTTTTATTAAATTCGGATGCTATTTCTGTGTTTCATCGTCAATTAGAAGGTCCAAGGGATACAGTAAACCTGGAGTGATGCATCGGAAACAAAAACTGGACTCACAGCAGAGGTTCAAATCATAGGAAGTTGGAGTATCGGTCCTCTTGTACTTAAGTTGGCATTGTGCCTTTTGTATTTAATTCGGTTGCAATTTCTGTGTTTCATCGTCAATAAGAAGGTCCAAGGGATACAGTAAACCTGAAATGAAGCATCGGAAACTAAAAGTGGACTCACAGCAGAGGTTCAAATCATAGAAAGTTAGAGTTTCAGTCCTCTTGTACTTAAGTCGGCATTGTGCCTTTTGTATTAAATTCGGATGCAATTTCTGTGTTTCATCGTCAATAAGAAGGTCCAAGGGATACAGTAAACCTGAAGTGAAGCATCGGAAACTAAAAGTGGACTCACAGCAGAGGTTCAAATCACAGAAAGTTAGAGTTTCAGTCCTCTTGTACTTAAGCCGGCATTGCGCCTTTTGCATTAAATTCGGATGCAATTTCTGTGTTTCATCGTCAATAAGAAGGTCCAAGGGATACAGTAAACCTGAAGTGAAGCATCGGAAATTAAAACTGGACTCACAGCAGAGGTTCAAATCATAGAAAGCTAGAGTATCAGTCCTCTAGTACTTTAGTCGGCGTTGTACCTTTTGTATTAAATTCGGATGCAATTTCTGTGTTTTATCTTCCATAAGAAAGTTAAAGGGATACAGTAAACCTGAAGTGAAGCATCGGAAGCTAAAACTGGACTCACAGCTAAGGTTCAAATTATAGGAAGTTAGAGTTTCAGTCCTCTTGTACTTAAGTCGGCATTGTGCCATTTGTATTAAATTCGGATGCAATTTCTGTGTTTCATCGTCAAGAAGAAGGTCCAAGGGATACACTAAACCTGAAGTTAAGCATTGGAATCTAAAACTGGACTCACAGGAGGGGTTAAAATCATAGAAAGTTAGAATATCAGTCCCCTTGTACTCAAGTCGGCATTGTGCCTTTTCTATTGAATTCGGATGCAATTTCTGTGTTTCATCGTCAATAAGAAGGTCCAAGGGATACAGTTAACCTGAAGTGAAGCATCGGAAACTAAAACTGGACTCACAGCAGAGGTTCAAATCATAGAAAGTTAGACTTCCAGTCCTCTTGTACTTAAGTCGGCATTGTGCCTTTTGTATTAAATTCGGATGCAATTTCTGTGTTTCATCGTCCATACGAGGGTCCAAGGGATACAGTAAACCTGAAGTGAAGCATCAGAATCTAAAACTGGACTCACAGGAGAGGTTCAAATCATAGAAAGTTAGTGTGTCAGTCGGCATGTACTGAAGTCGGCATTGTGACTTTTGTATTAATTTTGGATGCAATATCTGTGTTTCATCGTCAATAAGAAGGTCCAAGGGATACAGTAAAGTTGAAGTTAAGCATCGGAATCTATAACTGGCCTCACAGGAGGGGTTCAAATCATAGAAAATTAGATTATCAGACCTCTTGTACTTAAGTCGGCATTGTGCCTTTTTTATTAAATTCGGATGCTATTTCTGTGTTTCATCGTCAATTAGAAGGTCCAAGGGATACAGTAAACCTGGAGTGATGCATCGGAAACAAAAACTGGACTCACAGCAGAGGTTCAAATCATAGGAAGTTGGAGTATCGGTCCTCTTGTACTTAAGTTGGCATTGTGCCTTTTGTATTTAATTCGGTTGCAATTTCTGTGTTTCATCGTCAATAAGAAGGTCCAAGGGATACAGTAAACCTGAAATGAAGCATCGGAAACTAAAAGTGGACTCACAGCAGAGGTTCAAATCATAGAAAGTTAGAGTTTCAGTCCTCTTGTACTTAAGTCGGCATTGTGCCTTTTGTATTAAATTCGGATGCAATTTCTGTGTTTCATCGTCAATAAGAAGGTCCAAGGGATACAGTAAACCTGAAGTGAAGCATCGGAAACTAAAAGTGGACTCACAGCAGAGGTTCAAATCACAGAAAGTTAGAGTTTCAGTCCTCTTGTACTTAAGCCGGCATTGCGCCTTTTGCATTAAATTCGGATGCAATTTCTGTGTTTCATCGTCAATAAGAAGGTCCAAGGGATACAGTAAACCTGAAGTGAAGCATCGGAAATTAAAACTGGACTCACAGCAGAGGTTCAAATCATAGAAAGCTAGAGTATCAGTCCTCTAGTACTTTAGTCGGCGTTGTACCTTTTGTATTAAATTCGGATGCAATTTCTGTGTTTTATCTTCCATAAGAAAGTTAAAGGGATACAGTAAACCTGAAGTGAAGCATCGGAAGCTAAAACTGGACTCACAGCTAAGGTTCAAATTATAGGAAGTTAGAGTTTCAGTCCTCTTGTACTTAAGTCGGCATTGTGCCATTTGTATTAAATTCGGATGCAATTTCTGTGTTTCATCGTCAAGAAGAAGGTCCAAGGGATACACTAAACCTGAAGTTAAGCATTGGAATCTAAAACTGGACTCACAGGAGGGGTTAAAATCATAGAAAGTTAGAATATCAGTCCCCTTGTACTCAAGTCGGCATTGTGCCTTTTCTATTGAATTCGGATGCAATTTCTGTGTTTCATCGTCAATAAGAAGGTCCAAGGGATACAGTTAACCTGAAGTGAAGCATCGGAAACTAAAACTGGACTCACAGCAGAGGTTCAAATCATAGAAAGTTAGACTTCCAGTCCTCTTGTACTTAAGTCGGCATTGTGCCTTTTGTATTAAATTCGGATGCAATTTCTGTGTTTCATCGTCAATAAGAAGGTCCAAGGGATACAGTAAACCTGAAGTTAAGCATCGGAAACTAAAACTGAACTCACAGCAGAGGTTCAAATCATAGAAAGTTAGAGTTTCAGTCCTCTTGTACGTTAGTTGGCATTGTGCATTTTGTATTAAATTCGGATGCAATTTCTGTGTTTCATCGTCAATAAGAAGGTCCAAGGGATACAGTAAACCTGAAGTGAAGCATCGGAAACTAAAACTGGACTCACAGCAGAGGTTCAAATCATAGAAATTTAGAGTTTCAGTCCTGTTGTACTTAAGTCGTCATTGTGCATTTTTTATTAAATTCGGATGCAATTTCTGTGTTTCATCGTCAATAAGTAGGTCCAAAGGAAACAGTAAACCTGAAGTGAAGCTTCGGAAACTAAAACTTGACTCACAGCAGAGGTTCAAATCATAGAAAGTTAGAGTTTCAGTACTCTTGTACTTATGTCGGCATTGTGCCTTTTGCATTAAATTCGGATGCAATTTCTGTGTTTCATCGTCAATAAGAAGGTCCAAGGGATACAGTAAACCTGAAGTGAAGCATCGGAAATTAAAACTGGACTCACAGCAGAGGTTCAAATCATAGAAAGCTAGAGTATCAGTCCTCTAGTACTTTAGTCGGCGTTGTACCTTTTGTATTAAATTCGGATGCAATTTCTGTGTTTTATCTTCCATAAGAAAGTTAAAGGGATACAGTAAACCTGAAGTGAAGCATCGGAAGCTAAAACTGGACTCACAGCTAAGGTTCAAATTATAGGAAGTTAGAGTTTCAGTCCTCTTGTACTTAAGTCGGCATTGTGCCATTTGTATTAAATTCGGATGCAATTTCTGTGTTTCATCGTCAAGAAGAAGGTCCAAGGGATACACTAAACCTGAAGTTAAGCATTGGAATCTAAAACTGGACTCACAGGAGGGGTTAAAATCATAGAAAGTTAGAATATCAGTCCCCTTGTACTCAAGTCGGCATTGTGCCTTTTCTATTGAATTCGGATGCAATTTCTGTGTTTCATCGTCAATAAGAAGGTCCAAGGGATACAGTTAACCTGAAGTGAAGCATCGGAAACTAAAACTGGACTCACAGCAGAGGTTCAAATCATAGAAAGTTAGACTTCCAGTCCTCTTGTACTTAAGTCGGCATTGTGCCTTTTGTATTAAATTCGGATGCAATTTCTGTGTTTCATCGTCAATAAGAAGGTCCAAGGGATACAGTAAACCTGAAGTTAAGCATCGGAAACTAAAACTGAACTCACAGCAGAGGTTCAAATCATAGAAAGTTAGAGTTTCAGTCCTCTTGTACGTTAGTTGGCATTGTGCATTTTGTATTAAATTCGGATGCAATTTCTGTGTTTCATCGTCAATAAGAAGGTCCAAGGGATACAGTAAACCTGAAGTGAAGCATCGGAAACTAAAACTGGACTCACAGCAGAGGTTCAAATCATAGAAATTTAGAGTTTCAGTCCTGTTGTACTTAAGTCGTCATTGTGCATTTTTTATTAAATTCGGATGCAATTTCTGTGTTTCATCGTCAATAAGTAGGTCCAAAGGAAACAGTAAACCTGAAGTGAAGCTTCGGAAACTAAAACTTGACTCACAGCAGAGGTTCAAATCATAGAAAGTTAGAGTTTCAGTACTCTTGTACTTATGTCGGCATTGTGCCTTTTGTATTAAATTCGGATGCAATTTCTGTGTTTCATCGTCAATAAGAGGGTCCAAGGGATACAGTAAACCCGAAGTGAAGCATCGGAATCTATAACTGGGCGCACAGGAGATTTTCAAATCATAGAAAGTTAGAGTATCATTCCTCTTGTACTTAAGTCGGCATTGTGCCTTTTGTATTAAATTCGGATGCAATTTCTATGTTTCATCGTCAATGAGACGGTCCAAGGGAAACAGTAAAGTTGAAGTTCAGCATCGGTATCTATAACTGGACTCACAGGAGGGGTCAAATCATAGAAAATTAGAGTATCAGACCTCTTGTACTTAAGTCGGCATTGTGCCTTTTTTATTCAATTCGGATGCAATTTCTGTGTTCCATCGTCAATTAGAAGGTCCAAGGGATACAGTAAACCTGAAGTGATGCATCGGAAACTAAAACTGGACTCACAGCAGAGGTTCAAATCATAGAAAGTTGGAGTATTAGTCCTCCTGTACTTAAGTCGGCATTGTGCCTTTAATATTTAATTCGGATGCAGTTTCTGTGTTTCATCGTCAATAAGAAGGTCCAAGGGATACAGTAAACCTGAAGTGAAGCATTGGAAACTAAAAGTGGACTCACAGCTGAGGTTCAAATCATAGAAAGTTAGAGTTTCAGTCCTCTTGTACTTAAGTCGGCATTGTGCCTTTTGCATTAAATTCGGATGAAATTTCTGTGTTTCATCGTCAATAAGAAGGTCCAAGGGATACAGTAAACCTGAAGTGAAGCATCTGAAACTAAAACTGGACTCACAGCAGAGGTTCAAATCATAGGAAGTTAGAGCTTCAGTCCTCTTGTACTTAAGTCGGCATTGTGCCATTTGTATTAACCTCGGATGCAATTTCTGTGTTCAATTGTCAATAAGAAGGTCCAAGGGATACAGTAAACCTGAAGTTAAGCATCGGAATCTAAAACTGGACCCACAGGAGGGGTTCAAATCATAGAAAGTTAGAGTATCAGTCCTCTTGTACTTAAGTCGGCATTGTGCCTTTTGTATTAAATTCGGATGCAATTTCTGCGTTTCATCGTCAATAAGAAGATACAAGGGATTCAGTAAACCTGAAGTTAAGCATCGGAATCTAAAACTGGACTCACAGGAGGGGTTCAAATCATAGAAAGTTAGAGTATCAGTCCTCTTGTACTTAAGTCGGCATTGTGCCTTTTTTATTAAATTCGGATGCAATTTCTGTGTTTCATCGTCAATAAGAACGTCCAAGGGATTCAGTAAACCTGATGTGTGGCATCGGAAACTAAAACTGGACTCACAGGAGGGGTTCAAATCATAGAAAGTTAGAGTATCAGTTATCTTGTACTTAAGTCGGCATTGTGCCTTTTTTATTAAATTCGGATGCAATATCTGTGTTTCACCGTCAATAGGAAGGTCCAAGGGATACAGTAAACCTGAAGTTAAGCATCGTAATCTATAACTGGACTCACAGGAGGGGTTCAAATCATAGAAAGTTAGAGTAGCAGTCCTCTTGTACGTAAGTCGGCATTGTGCCTCTTGTATTAAATGCCGATGCAATTTCTGTGTTTCATCGTCAATAAGAAGGTCCAAGGAATACAGTTAACCTAAAGTTAAGCATCGGAATCCAAAACTTTACTCACAAGAGGGGTTCAAATCATAGAAAGTTAGAGTATCAGTCCTCTTGTACTTAAGTCGGCATTGTGCCTTTTGTATTAAATTCGGATGCAATTTCTGTGTTTCATCGTCCATACGAGGGTCCAAGGGATACAGTAAACCTGAAGTGAAGCATCAGAATCTAAAACTGGACTCACAGGAGAGGTTCAAATCATAGAAAGTTAGTGTGTCAGTCGGCATGTACTGAAGTCGGCATTGTGCCTTTTGTATTAATTTTGGATGCAATTTCTGTGTTTCATCGTCAATAAGAAGGTCCAAGGGATACAGTAAAGTTGAAGTTAAGCATCGGAATCTATAACTGGCCTCACAGGAGGGGTTCAAATCATAGAAAATTAGAGTATCAGACCTCTTGTACTTAAGTCGGCATTGTGCCTTTTTTATTAAATTCGGATGCTATTTCTGTGTTTCATCGTCAATTAGAAGGTCCAAGGGATACAGTAAACCTGCAGTGATGCATCGGAAACAAAAACTGGACTCACAGCAGAGGTTCAAATCATAGGAAGTTGGAGTATCGGTCCTCTTGTACTTAAGATGGCATTGTGCATTTTGTATTCAATTCGGTTGCAATTTCTGTGTTTCATCGTCAATAAGAAGGTCCAAGGGATACAGTAAACCTGAAGTGAAGCATCGGAAACTAAAAGTGGACTCACAGCAGAGGTTCAAATCATAGAAAGTTAGAGTTTCAGTCAACTTGTACTTAAGTCGGCATTGTGCCTTTTGTATTAAATTCGGATGCAATTTCTGTGTTTCATCGTCAATAAGAAGGTCCAAGGGATACAGTAAACCTGTAGTGAAGCATCGGAAACTAAAAGTGGACTCACAGCAGAGGTTCAAATCACAGAAAGTTAGAGTTTCAGTCCTCTTGTACTTAAGCCGGCATTGCGCCTTTTGCATTAAATTCGGATGCAATTTTTGTGTTTCATCGTCAATAAGAAGGTCCAAGGGATACAGTAAACCTGAAGTGAAGCATCGGAAATTAAAACTGGACTCACAGCAGAGGTTCAAATCATAGAAAGCTAGAGTATCAGCCCTCTAGTACTTTAGTCGGCATTGTGCCATTTGTATTAAATTCGGATGCAATTTCTGTGTTTCATCGTCAAGAAGAAGGTCCAAGGGATACAGTTAACCTGAAATGAAGCATCGGAAACTAAAACTGGACTCACAGCAGAGGTTCAAATCATAGAAAGTTAGACTTCCAGTCCTCTTGTACTTAAGTCGGCATTGTGCCTTTTGTATTAAATTCGGATGCAATTTCTGTGTTTCATCGTCAATAAGAAGGTCCAAGGGATACAGTAAACCTGAAGTTAAGCATCGGAAACTAAAACTGAACTCACAGCAGAGGTTCAAATCATAGAAAGTTAGAGTTTCAGTCCTCTTGTACGTTAGTTGGCATTGTGCATTTTGTATTAAATTCGGATGCAATTTCTGTGTTTCATCGTCAATAAGAAGGTCCAAGGGATACAGTAAACCTGAAGTGAAGCAGCGGAAACTAAAACTGGACTCACAGCAGAGGTTCAAATCATAGAAATTTAGAGTTTCAGTCCTGTTGTACTTAAGTCGTCATTGTGCATTTTTTATTAAATTCGGATGCAATTTCTGTGTTTCATCGTCAATAAGTAGGTCCAAAGGAAACAGTAAACCTGAAGTGAAGCATCGGAAACTAAAACTTGACTCACAGCAGAGGTTCAAATCATAGAAAGTTAGAGTTTCAGTCCTCTTGTACTTAAGTCGGCATTGTGCCTTTTGTATTAAATTCGGATGCAATTTCTGTGTTTCATCGTCAATAAGAGGGTCCAAGGGATACAGTAAACCCGAAGTGAAGAATCGGAATCTAAAACTGGGCTCACAGGAGATTTTCAAATCATAGAAAGTTAGAGTATCATTCCTCTTGTACCTAAGTCGGCACTGTGACTTTTGTATTAAATTCGGATGCAAATTCTGTGTTTCATCGTCAATAAGAAGGTCCGAGGGATACAGTAAACCTGAAGTTAAGCATCGGAATCTAAAACTGGACTTACAGGAGGGGTTTAAATCATAGAAAGTTAGAGTATCAGTCCTCTTGTACTTAAGTCGGCATTGTGCCTTTTTTATTAAATTCGGATGCAATTTCTGTGTTTCATCGACAATAAGAAGGTCCAAGGGATACAGTAAACCTGAATTTAAGCATCGGAAACTAAAACTAGACTCACAGGAGGGGTTCAAATCATAGAAAGTTGGAGTATCAGTCCTCTTTTACTTAAGTCGGCATTGTGCCTTTTTTATTAAATTCGGATGCAATTTCTGTGTTTCATCGTCAATAAGAAGGTCCAAGGGATACAGTAAACCTGAAGTGAAGCATCGGAAACTAAAAGTGGACTCACAGCAGAGGTTCAAATCATAGAAAGTTAGAGTTTCAGTCCTCTTGTACTTAAGTCGGCATTGTGCCTTTTGTATTAAATTCGGATGCAATTTCTGTGTTTCATCGTCAATAAGAAGGTCCAAGGGATACAGTAAACCTGTAGTGAAGCATCGGAAACTAAAAGTGGACTCACAGCAGAGGTTCAAATCACAGAAAGTTAGAGTTTCAGTCCTCTTGTACTTAAGCCGGCATTGCGCCTTTTGCATTAAATTCGGATGCAATTTTTGTGTTTCATCGTCAATAAGAAGGTCCAAGGGATACAGTAAACCTGAAGTGAAGCATCGGAAATTAAAACTGGACTCACAGCAGAGGTTCAAATCATAGAAAGCTAGAGTATCAGTCCTCTAGTACTTTAGTCGGCATTGTACCTTTTGTATTAAATTCGGATGCAATTTCTGTGTTTTATCTTCCATAAGACAGTTAAAGGGATACAGTAAACCTGAAGTGAAGCATCGGAAGCTAAAACTGGACTCACAGCTAAGGTTCAAATCATAGGAAGTTAGAGTTTCAGTCCTCTTGTACTTAAGTCGGCATTGTGCCATTTGTATTAAATTCGGATGCAATTTCTGTGTTTCATCGTCAAGAAGAAGGTCCAAGGGATACACTAAACCTGAAGTTAAGCATTGGAATCTAAAACTGGACTCACAGGAGGGGTTAAAATCATAGAAAGTTAGAGTATCAGTCCCCTTGTACTCAAGTCGGCATTGTGCCTTTTCTATTGAATTCGGATGCAATTTCTGTGTTTCATCATCAATAAGAAGGTCCAAGGGATACAGTTAACCTGAAGTGAAGCATCGGAAACTAAAACTGGACTCACAGCAGAGGTTCAAATCATAGAAAGTTAGACTTCCAGTCCTCTTGTACTTAAGTTCGCATTGTGCCTTTTGTATTAAATTCGGATGCAATTTCTGTGTTTCATCGTCAATAAGAAGGTCCAAGGGATACAGTAAACCTGAAGTTAAGCATCGGAAACTAAAACTGAACTCACAGCAGAGGTTCAAATCATAGAAAGTTAGAGTTTCAGTCCTCTTGTACGTTAGTTGGCATTGTGCATTTTGTATTAAATTCGGATGCAATTTCTGTGTTTCATCGTCAATAAGAAGGTCCAAGGGATACAGTAAACCTGAAGTGAAGCAGCGGAAACTAAAACTGGACTCACAGCAGAGGTTCAAATCACAGAAATTTAGAGTTTCAGTCCTGTTGTACTTAAGTCGTCATTGTGCATCTTTTATTAAATTCGGATGCAATTTCTGTGTTTCATCGTCAATAAGTAGGTCCAAAGGAAACAGTAAACCTGAAGTGAAGCATCGGAAACTAAAACTTGACTCACAGCAGAGGTTCAAATCATAGAAAGTTAGAGTTTCATTCCTCTTGTACTTAAGTCGGCATTGTGCCTTTTGTATTAAATTCGGATGCAATTTCTGTGTTTCATCGTCAATAAGAGGGTCCAAGGGATACAGTAAACCCGAAGTGAAGAATCGGAATCTAAAACTGGGCTCACAGGAGATTTTCAAATCATAGAAAGTTAGAGTATCATTCCTCTTGTACCTAAGTCGGCACTGTGACTTTTGTATTAAATTCGGATGCAAATTCTGTGTTTCATCGTCAATAAGAAGGTCCGAGGGATACAGTAAACCTGAAGTTAAGCATCGGAATCTAAAACTGGACTTACAGGAGGGGTTTAAATCATAGAAAGTTAGAGTATCAGTACTCTTGTACTTAAGTCGGCATTGTGCCTTTTTTATTAAATTCGGATGCAATTTCTGTGATTCATCGACAATAAGAAGGTCCAAGGGATACAGTAAACCTGAATTTAAGCATCGGAAACTAAAACTGGACTCACAGGAGGGGTTCAAATCATAGAAAGTTAGAGTATCAGTCTTCTTTTACTTAAGTCGCAATTGTGCCTTTTTTATTGAATTCGGATGCCATTTCTGTGTTTCATCGTCAATAAGAAGGTCCAAGGGATACAGTAAACCTGATGTATGGCATCAGAAACTAAAACTGGACTCACAGGAGGGGTTCAAGTCATAGAAAGTTAGAGTATCAGTCCTCTTGTACTGAAGTCGGCATTGTGCCTTTTTTATTAAATTCGGATGCAATATCTGTGTTTCATCGTCAATAAGAAGGTCCAAGGGATACAGTAAACCTGAAGTTAAGCATCGTAATCTAAAACTGGACTCACAGGAGGGGTTCAAATCATAGAAAGTTAGAGTATAGGTCCTCTTGTACTTAAGTCGGCATTGTGCCTTTGTATTAAATTCGGATGCTATTTCTGTGTTTCATCGTCAATAAGAGGGTCCAAGTGATACAGTAAACCTGAAGTGAATCATGAGAATCTAAAACTGGACTCACATGAGAGGTTCAAATCATAGAAAGTTAGAGTATCAGTCGCCTTGTACTTAAGTCGGCATTGTGCCTTTTGTAATAAATTCGGATGCAATTTCTATGTTTCATCGACAATGAGAAGGTCCAAGGGATACAGTAAAGTTGAAGTTCAGCATCGGTATCTATAACTGGACTTACAGGAGGGGTCAAATCATAGAAAATTAGAGTATCAGACCTCTTGTACTTAGGTCGGCATTGTGCCTTTTTTATTCAATTCGGATGCAATTTCTGTGTTCCATCGTCAATTAGAAGGTCCAAGGGATACAGTAAACCTGAAGTGATGCATCGGAAACTAAAACTGGACTCACAGCAGAGGTTCAAATCATAGAAAGTTGGAGTATCAGTCCTCCTGTACTTAAGTCGGCATTGTGCCTTTAATATTTAATTCGGATGCAGTTTCTGTGTTTCATCGTCAATAAGAACGTCCAAGGGATTCAGTAAACCTGATGTGTGGCATCGGAAACTATAACTGGACCCACAGGAGGGGTTCAAATCATAGAAAGTTAGAGTATCAGTCCTCTTGTACTTAAGTCAGCATTGTGCCTTTTTTATTAAATTCGGATGCAATATCTGTGTTTCATTGTCAATGGGAAGGTCCAAGGGATACAGTAAACCTGAAGTTAAGCATCGTAATCTAAAACTGGACTCACAGGAGGGGTTCAAATCATAGAAAGTTAGAGTATCAGTCCTCTTGTACGTAAGTCGGCAATGTGCCTCTTGTATTAAATTCCGATGCAATTTCTGTGTTTCATCGTCAATAAGAAGGTCCAAGGGATACAGTTAACGTAAAGTTAAGCATCGGAATCCAAAACTGGACTCACAAGAGGGGTTCAAATCATAGAAAGTTAGAGTATCAGTCCTCTTGTACTTAAGTCGGCATTGTGCCTTTTGTATTAAATTCGGATGCAATTTCTGTGTTTCATCGTCCATACGAGGGTCCAAGGGATACAGTAAACCTGAAGTGAAGCATCAGAATCTAAAACTGGACTCACAGGAGAGGTCCAATCATAGAAAGTTAGTGTGTCAGTCGGCATGTACTGAAGTCGGCATTGTGCCTTTTTATTAATTTTGGATGCAATTTCTGTGTTTCATCGTCAATAAGAAGGTCCAAGGGATACAGTAAAGTTGAAGTTAAGCATCGGAATCTATAACTGGCCTCACAGGAGGGGTTCAAATCATAGAAAATTAGAGTATCAGACCTCTTGTACTTAAGTCGGCATTGTGCCTTTTTTATTAAATTCGGATGCTATTTCTGTGTTTCATCGTCAATTAGAAGGTCCAAGGGATACAGTAAACCTGCAGTGATGCATCGGAAACAAAAACTGGACTCACAGCAGAGGTTCAAATCATAGGAATTTGGAGTATCAGTCCTCTTTTACTTAAGTTGGCATTGTGCCTTTTGTATTTAATTCGGTTGCAATTTCTGTGTTTCATCGTCAATAAGAAGGTCCAAGGGATACAGTAAACCTGAAGTGAAGCATCGGAAACTAAAAGTGGACTCACAGCAGAGGTTCAAATCATAGAAAGTTAGAGTTTCAGTCATCTTGTACTTAAGTCTACATTGTGCCTTTTGTATTAAATTCGGATGCAATTTCTGTGTTTCATCGTCAATAAGAAGGTCCAAGGGATACAGTAAACCTGAAGTGAAGCATCGGAAACTAAAAGTAGAACTCACAGCAGAGGTTCAAATCACAGAAAGTTAGAGTTTCAGTCCTCTTGTACTTAAGGCGGCATTGCGCCTTTTGCATTAAATTCGGATGCAATTTCTGTGTTTCATCGTCAATAAGAGGGTCCAAGGGATACAGTAAACCTGAAGTGAAGCATCGGAAATTAAAACTGGACTCACAGCAGAGGTTCAAATCATAGAAAGCTAGAGTATCAGTCCTCTAGTACTTTAGTCGGCATTGTACCTTTTGTATTAAATTCGGATGCAATTTCTGTGTTTTATCTTCCATAAGAAAGTTAAAGGGATACAGTAAACCTGAAGTGAAGCATCGGAAGCTAAAACTGGACTCACAGCTAAGGTTCAAATCATAGGAAGTTAGAGTTTCAGTCCTCTTGTACTTAAGTCGGCATTGTGCCATTTGTATTAAATTCGGATGCAATTTCTGTGTTTCATCGTCAAGAAGAAGGTCCAAGGGATACACTAAACCTGAAGTTAAGCATTGGAAACTAAAACTGGACTCACAGGAGGGGTTAAAATCATAGAAAGTTTGAGTATCAGTCCCCTTGTACTCAAGTCGGCATTGTGCCTTTTCTATTGAATTCGGATGCAATTTCTGTGTTTCATCGTCAATAAGAAGGTCCAAGGGATACAGTTAACCTGAAGTGAAGCATCGGAAACTAAAACTGGACTCACAGCAGAGGTTCAAATCATAGAAAGTTAGACTTCCAGTCCTCTTGTACTTAAGTCGCCATTGTGCCTTTTGAATTAAATTCGGATGCAATTTCTGTGTTTCATCGTCAATAAGAAGGTCCAAGGGATACAGTAAACCTGAAGTTAAGCATCGGAAACTAAAACTGAACTCACAGCAGAGGTTCAAATCATAGAAAGTTAGAGTTTCAGTCCTCTTGTACGTTAGTTGGCATTGTGCATTTTGTATTAAATTCGGATGCAATTTCTGTGTTTCATCGTCAAGAAGAAGGTCCAAGGGATACACTAAACCTGAAGTTAAGCATTGGAATCTAAAACTGGACGTACAGGAGGGGTTCAAATCATAGAAAGTTAGAGTATCAGTCCTCTTGTACTTAAGTCGGCATTGTGCCTTTTTTATTAAATTCGGATGCAATTTCTGTGTTTCATCGACAATAAGAAGGTCCAAGGGATACAGTAAACCTGAATTTAAGCATCGGAAACTAAAACTGGACTCACAGGAGCGGTTCAAATCATAGAAAGTTAGAGTATCAGTCCTCTTTTACTTAAGTCGCAATTGTGCCTTTTTTATTGAATTCGGATGCCATTACTGTGTTTCATCGTCAATAAGAAGGTCCAAGGGATACAGTAAACCTGATGTATGGCATCGGAAACTAAAACTGGACTCACAGGAGGGGTTCAAATCATAGAAAGTTAGAGTATCAGTCCCTTTGTACTGAAGTCGGCATTGTGCCTTTTTTATTAAATTCGGATGCAATATCTGTGTTTCATCGTCAATAAGAAGGTCCAAGGGATACAGTAAACCTGAAGTTAAGCATCGTAATCTAAAACTGGACTCACAGGAGGGGTTCAAATCATAGAAAGTTAGAGTATAGGTCCTCTTGTACTTAAGTCGGCATTGTGCCTTTTGAATTAAATTCGGATGCTATTTCTGTGTTTCATCGTCAATAAGAGGGTCCAAGGGATACAGTAAACCTGAAGTGAATCATGAGAATCTAAAACTGGACTCACATGAGAGGTTCAAATCATAGAAAGTTAGAGTATCAGTCGCCTTGTACTTAAGTCGGCATTGTGCCTTTTTTATTAAATTCGGATGCAATTTCTATGTTTCATCGTCAATGAGAAGGTCCAAGGGATACAGTAAAGTTGAAGTTCAGCATCGGTACCTATAACTGGACTCACAGGAGGGGTCAAATCACAGAAAATTAGAGTATCAGACCTCTTGTACTTAAGTCGGCATTGTGCCTTTTTTATTCAATTCGGATGCAATTTCTGTGTTCCATCGTCAATTAGAAGGTCCAAGGGATACAGTAAACCTGAAGTGATGCATCGGAAACTAAAACTGGACTCACAGCAGAGGTTCAAATCATAGAAAGTTGGAGTATCAGTCCTCTTGTACTTAAGTCGGCATTGTGCCTTTAATATTTAATTCGGATGCAGTTTCTGTGTTTCATCGTCAATAAGAAGGTCCAAGGGATACAGTAAACGTGAAGTGAAGCATTGGAAACTAAAAGTGGACTCACAGCTGAGGTTCAAATCATAGAAAGTTAGAGTTTCAGTCCTCTTGTACTTAAGTCGGCATTGTGCCTTTTGCATTAAATTCGGATGAAATTTCTGTGTTTCATCGTCAATAAGAAGGTCCAAGGGATACAGTAAACCTGAAGTGAAGCATCGGTAACTTAAACTGGACCCACAGCAGGGGTTCAAATCACAGAATGTTAGAGTATCAGTCCTCTAGTACTTTAGTCGGCATTGTGCCTTTTGTATTAAATTCGGATGCAATTTCTGTGTTTCATCGTCAATAAGAAGGTCCCAGGGATACAGTAAACCTGAAGTTAAGCATCGGAAACTAAAACTGGACACACAGCAGAGGTTCAAATCATAGAAAGTTAGAGTTTCAGTCCTCTTGTTTTTAAGTCGGCATTGTGCCTTTTGTATTAAATTCGGATGCAAATTCTGTGTTTCATCGTCAACAAGAAGGTCCAAGGGATACAGTAAACTTGAAGTTAAGCATCGGAATCCAAATCTGGACTCACAAGAGGGGTTCAAATCATAGAAAGTTAGAGTATCAGTCCTCTTGTACTTAAGTCGGCATTGTGCCTTTTGTATTAAATTCGGATGCAATTTCTGTGTTTCATCGTTCATACGAGGGCCAAGGGATACAGTAAACCTGAAGCATCAGAATCTAAAACTGGACTCACAGGAGAGGTTCAAATCATAGAAAGTTAGTGTGTCAGTCGGCATGTACTGAAGTCGGCATTGTGCCTTTTGTATTAATTTTGGATGCAATTTCTGTGTTTCATCGTCAATAAGAAGGTCCAAGGTATACAGTAAAGTTGAAGTTAAGCATCGGAATCTATAACTGGCCTCACAGGAGGGGTTCAAATCATAGAGAATTAGAGTATCAGACCTCTTGTACTTAAGTCGGCATTGTGCCTTTTTTATTAAATTCGGATGCTATTTCTGTGTTTCATCGTCAATTAGAAGGTCCAAGGGATACAGTAAACCTGGAGTGATGCATCGGAAACTAAAACTGGACTCACAGCAGAGGTTCAAATCATAGGAAGTTGGAGTATCAGTCCCCTTGTACTTAAGTTGGCATTGTGCCTTTTGTATTTAATTCGGTTGCAATTTCTGTGTTTCATCGTCAATAAAAAGGTCCAAGAGATACAGTAAACCTGAAGTGAAGCACCAGAAACTAAAAGTGGACTCACAGCAGAGGTTCAAATCATAGAAAGTTAGAGTTTCAGTCCTCTTGTACTTAAGTCGGCATTGTGCCTTTTGTATTAAATTCGGATGCAATTTCTGTGTTTCATCGTCAATAAGAAGGTCCAAGTGATACAGTAAACCTGAAGTGAAGTATCGGAAACTAAAAGTGGACTCACAGCACAGATTCAAATCACAGAAAGTTAGAGTTTCAGTCCTCTTGTACTTAAGCCTTCATTGCGCCTTTTGCATTAAATTCGGATGCAATTTCTGTGTTTCATCGTCAATAAGAAGGTCCAAGGGATACAGTAAACCTGAAGTTAAGCATCGGAAACTAAAACTGAACTCACAGTAGAGGTTCAAATCATAGAAAGTTAGAGTTTCAGTCCTCTTGTACGTAAGTTGGCATTGTGCATTTTGTATTAAATTCGGATGCAATTTCTGTGTATCATCGTCAATAAGAAGGTCCAAGGGATACAGTAAACCTGAAGTGAAGCATCGGAAACTAAAACTGGACTCACAGCAGAGGTTCAAATCATAGAAATTTAGAGTTTCAGTCCTCTTGTACTTAAGTCGTCATTGTGCATTTTTTATTAAATTCGGATGCATTTTCTGTGTTTCATCGTCAATAAGTAGGTCCAAAGGAAACAGTAAACCTGAAGTGAAGCATCGGAAACTAAAACTGGACTCACAGCAGAGGTTCAAATCATAGAAAGTTAGAGTTTCAGTCCTCTTGTACTTTAGTCGGCATTGTGCCTTTTGTATTAAATTCGGATGCAATTTCTGTGTTTCATCGTCAATAAGAGGGTCCAAGGGATACAGTAAACCCGAAGTGAAGCATCGGAATCTAAAACTGGGCTCACAGGAGATTTTCAAATCATAGAAAGTTAGAGTATCACTCCTCTTGTACTTAAGTCGGCACTGTGACTTTTGTATTAAATTCGGATGCAAATTCTGAGTTTCATCGTCAATAAGAAGGTCCGAGGGATACAGTAAACCTGAAGTTAAGCATCGGAATCTAAAACTGGACTTACAGGAGGGGTTCAAATCATAGAAAGTTAGAGTATCAGTCCTCTTGTACTTAAGTCGGCATTGTGCCTTTTTTATTAATTTCGGATGCTATTTCTTTGTTTCATCGACAATAAGAAGGTCCAAGGGATACAGTAAACCTGAAGTTAAGCATCGGAAACTAAAACTGGACTCACAGGAGGGGTTCAAATCATAGAAAGTTAGAGTATCAGTCCTCTTTTACTTAAGTCGGCATTGTGCCTTTTTTATTGAATTCGGATGCCATTTCTGTGTTTCATCGTCAATAAGAAGGTCCAAGGGATACAGTAAACCTGATGTATGGCATCGGAAACTAAAACAGGACTCACAGGAGGGGTTAAAATCATAGAAAGTTAGAGTATCATTCCTCTTGTACTGAAGTCGGCATTGTGCCTTTTTTATTAAATTCGGATGCAATATCTGTGTTTCATCGTCAATAAGAAAGTCCAAGGGATACAGTAAACCTGAAGTTAAGCATCGTAATCTAAAACTGGACTCACAGGAGGGGTTCAAATCATAGAAAGTTAGAGTATAGGTCCTCTTGTACTTTAGTCGGCATTGTGCCTTTTGTATTAAATTCGGATGCTATTTCTGTGTTTCATCGTCAATAAGAGGGTCCAAGGGATACAGTACACCTGAAGTGAATCATGAGAATCTAAAACTGGACTCACAGGAGAGGTTCAAATCATAGAAAGTTAGAGTATCAGTCGCCTTGTACTTAAGTCGGCATTGTGCATTTTGTATTAAATTCGGATGCAATTTCTATGTTTCATCGTCAATGAGAAGGTCCAAGGGATACAGTAAAGTTGAAGTTCAGCATCGGAATCTATAACTGGACTCACAGGAGGGGTTCAAATCATAGAAAATTAGAGTATCAGACCTCTTGTACTTAAGTCGGCATTGTGCCTTTTTTATTCAATTCGGATGCAATTTCTGTCTTCCATCGTCAATTAGAAGGTCCAAGGGATACAGTAAACCTGAATTGATGCATCGGAAACTAAAACTGGACTCACAGCAGAGGTTCAAATCATAGAAAGTTGGAGTATCAGTCCTCTTGTACTTAAGTCGGCATTGTGCCTTTAATATTTAATTCGGATGCAATTCCTGTGTTTCATCGTCAATAAGAAGGTCCAAGGGATACAGTAAACCTGAAGTGAAGCATCGGAAACTAAAACTGGACTCACACCAGAGGTTCAAATCATAGAAAGTTAGAGTTTCAGTCCTCTTGTACTTAAGTCGGCATTGTGCCTTTTGTATTAAATTCGGATGCAATTTCTGTGTTTCATCGTCAATAAGAAGGTCCAAGGGATACAGTAAACCTGAAGTGAAGCACCGGAAACTAAAACTGGACTCACAGCAGAGGTCCAAATCATAGGAAGTTAGAGTTTCAGTCCTCTTGTACTTAAGTCGGCATTGTGACTTTTATATTAAATTCGGATGCAATTTCTGTGTTTCATCGTCAATAAGAAGGTCCCAGGGATACAGTAAACCTGAAGTTAAGCATCGGAAACTAAAACAGGACTCACAGCAGAGGTTCAAATCATAGAAAGTTAGAGTTTCAGTCCTCTTGTTTTTAAGTCGGCATTGTGCCTTTTGTATTAAATTCGGATGCAAATTCTGTGTTTCATCGTCAATAAGAAGGTCCAAGGGATACAGTAAACTTGAAGTTAAGCATCGGAATCTAAAACTGGACTCACAGGAAGGGTTCAAATCATAGAAAGTTAGAGTATCAGTCCTCTTGTACTTAAGTCGGCATTGTGCCTTTTTTATTAAATTCGGATGCAATTTCTGTGTTTCATCGTCAATAAGAAGGTCCAAGGGATACAGTAAACCTGAAGTTAAGCATCGGAAACTAAAACTGGACTCACAGGAGGGGTTCAAATCATAGAAAGTTAGAGTATCAGTCCTCTTTTCCTTAAGTCGGCATTGTGCCTTTCTTATTAAATTCGGATGCCGTTTCTGTGTTTCATCGTCAACAAGAAGGTCCAACGGAGACAGTGAACCTGATGTATGGCATCGGAAACTAAAACTGGACTCACAGGAGGGGTTCAAATCATAGAATGTTAGAGTATCAGTTCTCTAGTACTTTTGTCGGCATTGTGCCTTTTGTATTAAATCCGGATGCAATTTCTGTGTTTCATCGTCAATAAGAGGGTCCAAGGGATACAGTAAACCTGAAGTGAAGCATCAAAATCTAAAACTGGACTCACAGGAGAGGTTCAAATCATAGAAAGTTAGTGTATCAGTCGCCTTGTACTTAAGTCGGCATTGTGCTTTTTGTATTAATTTCGGATGCAATTTCTGTGTTTCATCGTCAATAAGAAGGTCCAAGGGATACAGTAAAGTTGAAGTTAAGCATCGGAATCTATAACTGGACTCACAGGAGGGGTTCAAATCATAGAAAAATAGAGTATCAGACCTCTTGTACTTAAGTCAGCATTGTGCCTTTTTTATTAAATTCTGATGCTGTTTCTGTGTTTCATCGTCAATTAGAAGGTCCAAGGGATACAGTAAACCTCAAGTGATGCATCGGAAACTAAAACTGGACTCACAGCAGAGGTTCAAACCATAGAAAGTTGGAGTATCAGTCCTCTTGTACTTAAGTCGGCATTGTGCCTTTTGTATTTAATTCGGATGCAATTTCTGTGTTTCATCGTCAATAAGAAGGTCCAAGGGATACAGTAAACCTGAAGTGAAGCATCGGAAACTAAAACTGGACCCACAGCAGAGGTTCAAATCATAGAAAGTTAGAGTTTCAGTCCTCTTGTTTTTAAGTCGGCATTGTGCCTTTTGTATAAAATTCGGGTGCAAATTCTGTGTTTCATCGTCAATGAGAAGGTCCAAGGGATACAGTAAACTTGAAGTTAAGCATCGGAAACTAAAACTGGACTCACAGGAGGGGTTCAAATCATAGAAAGTTAGAGTATCAGTCCTCTTTTCCTTCAGTCGGCATTGTGCCTTTTTTATTAAATTCGGATGCCGTTTCTGTGTTTCATCGTCAACGAGAAGGTCCAACGGATACAGTAAACCTGATGTATGGCATCGGAAACTAAAACTGGACTCACAGGAGGGGTTCAAATCATAGAATGTTAGAGTATCAGTTCTCTAGTACTTTTGTCGGCATTGTGCCTTTTGTATTAAATCCGGATGCAATTTCTGTGTTTCATCGTCAATAAGAGGGTCCAAGGGATACAGTAAACCTGAAGTGAAGCATCAGAATCTAAAACTGGACTCACAGGAGAGGTTCAAATCATAGAAAGTTAGTGTATCAGTCGCCTTGTACTTAAGTCGGCATTGTGCTTTTTGTATTAATTTCGGATGCAATTTCTGTGTTTCATCGTCAATAAGAAGGTCCAAGGGATATAGTAAAGTTGAAGTTAAGCATCGGAATCTATAACTGGACTCACAGGAGGGGTTCAAATCATAGAAAAATAGAGTATCAGACCTCTTGTACTTAAGTCTCGCATTGTGCCTTTTTTATTAAATTCTGATGCTGTTTCTGTGTTTCATCGTCAATTAGAAGGTATAAGGGATACAGTAAACCTCAAGTGATGCATCGGAAACTAAAACTGGACTCACAGCAGAGGTTAAAATCATAGAAAGTTGGAGTATCAGTTCTCTAGTATTTTTGTCGGCATTGTGCCTTTTGTATTAAATCCGGATGCAATTTCTGTGTTTCATCGACAATAAGAGGGTCCAAGGGATACAGTAAACCTGAAGTGAAGCATCAGAATCTAAAACTGGACTCACAGGAGAGGTTCAAATCATAGAAAGTTAGTGTATCAGTCGCCTTGTACTTAAGTCTGCATTGTGCTTTTTGTATTAATTTCTGTTGCAATTTCTGTGTTTCATCGTCAATAAGAAGGTCCAAGGGATACAGTAATGTTGAAGTTAAGCATCGGAATCTATAACTGGACTCACAGGAGGGGTTCAAATCATAGAAAAATAGAGTATCAGACCTCTTGTACTTAAGTCGGCATTGTGCCTTTTTTATTAAATTCTGATGCTGTTTCTGTGTTTCATCGTCAATTAGAAGGTCCAAGGGATACAGTAAACCTCAAGTGATGCATCGGAAACTAAAACTGGACTCACAGCAGAGGTTCAAATCATAGAAAGTTGGAGTATCAGTCCTCTTGTACTTAAGTCGGCATTGTGCCTTTTGTATTTAATTCGGATGCAATTTCTGTGTTTCATCGTCAATAAGAAGGTCCAAGGGATACAGTAAACCTGAAGTGAAGCATCGGAAACTAAAACTGGACTCACAGCAGAGGTTCAAATCATAGAAAGTTAGAGTTTCAGTCCTCTTGCTTTTAAGTCGGCATTGTGCCTTTTGTATTAAATTCGGATGCAAATTCTGTGTTTCATCGTCAATGCGAAGGTCCAAGGGATACAGTAAACTTGAAGTTAAGCATCGGAATCTAAAACTGGACTCACAGGAGGGGTTCAAATCATAGAAAGTTAGAGTATCAGTCCTCTTGTACTTAAGTCGGCATTGTGCCTTTTTTATTAAATTCGGATGCAATTTCTGTGTTTCATCGTCAATAAGAAGGTCCAAGGGATACAGTAAACCTAAAGTTAAGCATCGGAAACTAAAACTGGACTCACAGGAGGGGTTCAAATCATAGAAAGTTAGAGTATCAGTCCTCTTTTCCTTAAGTCGGCATTGTGCCTTTTTTATTAAATTCGGATGCCGTTTCTGTGTTTCATCGTCAACAAGAAGGTCCAACGGATACAGTAAACCTGATGTATGGCATCGGAAACTAAAACTGGACTCACAGGAGGGGTTCAAATCATAGAATGTTAGAGTATCAGTTCTCTAGTACTTTTGTCGGCATTGTGCCTTTTGTATTAAATCCGGATGCAATTTCTGTGTTTCATCGTCAATAAGAGGGTCCAAGGGATACAGTAAACCTGAAGTGAAGCATCAGAATCTAAAACTGGACTCACAGGAGAAGTTCAAATCATAGAAAGTTAGTGTATCAGTCGCCTTGTACTTAAGTCGGCTTTGTGCTTTTTGTAATAATTTCGGATGCAATTTCTGTGTTTCATCGTCAATAAGAAGGTCCAAGGGATACAGTAAAGTTGAAGTTAAGCATCGGAATCTATAACTGGACTCACAGGAGGGGTTCAAATCATAGAAAATTAGAGTATCAGACCTCTTGTACTTAAGTCGGCATTGTGCCTTTTTTATTAAATTCTGATGCTATTTCTGTGTTTCATCGTCAATTAGAAGGTCCAAGGGATACAGTAAACCTCAAGTGATGCATCGGAAACTAAAACTGGACTCACAGCAGAGGTTCAAATCATAGAAAGTTGGAGTATCAGTCCTCTTGTACTTAAGTCGGCTTTGTGCCTTTTGTATTTAATTCGGATGCAATTTCTGTGTTTCATCGTCAATAAGAAGGTCCAAGGGATACAGTAAACCTGAAGTGAAGCATCGGAAACTAAAACTGGACTCACAGCAGAGGTTCAAATCATAGAAAGTTAGAGTTTCAGTCCTCTTGTACTTAAGTCGGCATTGTGCCTTTTATATTAAATTCGGATGCAATTTCTGTGTTTCATCGTCAATAAGAAGGTCCCAGGGATACAGTAAACCTGAAGTTAAGCATCGGAAACTAAAACTGGACTCACAGCAGCGGTTCAAATCATAGAAAGTTAGAGTTTCAGTCCTCTTGTTTTTAAGTCGGCATTGTGCCTTTTGTATTAAATTCGGATGCAAATTCTGTGTTTCATCGTCAATAAGAAGGTCCAAGTGATACAGTAAACTTGAAGTTAAGCATCGGAATCTAAAACTGGACTCACAGGAGGGGTTCAAATCATAGAATGTTAGAGTATTAGTCCTCTTGTACTTAAGTCGGCATTGTGCCTTTTTTATTAAATTCGGATGCAATTTCTGTGTTTCATCGTTAATAAGAAGGTCCAAGGGATACAGTAAACCTGAAGTTAAGCATCGGAAACTAAAACTGGACTCACAGGAGGGGTTCAAATCATAGAAAGTTAGAGTATCAGTCCTCTTTTACTTAAGTCGGCATTGTGCCTTTTTTATTAAATTCGGATGCCGTTTCTGTGTTTCATCGTCAATAAGAAGGTCCAAGGTATACAGTAAACCTGATGTATGGCATCGGAAACTAAAACTGGTCTCACAGGAGGGGTTCAAATCATAGTAAGTTAGAGTATCAGTCCGCTTGTACTTAAATCAGCATTGTGCCTTTTGTATTAAACTCGGATGCAATTTCTGTGTTTCATCGTCAATAAGAATGTCCAAGGGATACAGTAAACCTGAAGTGAAGCATCGGAAACTATAACTGGGCGTACAGCAGAGGTTCAAATCATAGAAAGTTAGTGTATCAGTCGCCTTGTACTTAAGTCGGCATTGTGCCTTTTGTATTAATTTCGGATGCAATTTCTGTGTTTCATCGTCAATAAGAAGGTCCAAGGGATACAGTAAAGTTGAAGTTAAGCATCGGAATCTATAACTGGACTCACAGGAGGGGTTCAAATCAAAGAAAATTAGAGTATCAGACCTCTTGTACTTAAGTCGGCATTGTGCCTTTTTTATTAAATTCTGATGCTATTTCTGTGTTTCATCGTCATTTAGAAGGTCCCAGGGATACAGTAAACCTCAAGTGATGCATCGGAAACTAAAACTGGACTCACAGCAGAGGTTCAAATCATAGAAAGTTGGAGTATCAGTCCTCTTGTACTTAAGTCTTCATTGTGCCTTTTGTATTTAATTCGGATGCAATTTCTGTGTTTCATCGTCAATAAGAAGGTCCAAGGGATACAGTAAACCTGAAGTGAAGCATCGGAAA
Source organism: Schistocerca americana (assembly GCF_021461395.2). Lineage (NCBI taxonomy): Eukaryota > Metazoa > Arthropoda > Insecta > Orthoptera > Acrididae > Schistocerca > Schistocerca americana. The sequence goes on along the minus strand of NW_025726591.1, from coordinate 8,815 downwards.
CTAAAACTGGACTCACAGCAGAGGTTCAAATCATAGAAAGTTAGAGTTTCAGTCCTCTTGTACTTAAGTCGGCATTGTGCCCTTTGTATTAAATTCGGATGCAATTTCTGTGTTTCATCGTCAATAAGAAGGCCCAAAGGATACAGTAAACCTGAAGTGAAGCATCGGAAACTAAAACTGGACTTACAGCAGAGGTTCAATCATAGAAAGTTAGAGTTTCAGTCCTCATGTACGTAAGTCGGCATTGTGACTTTTGTATTAAATTCGGATGCAATTTCTGTGTTTCATCGTCAATAAGAAGGTCCAAGGGATACACTAAACCTGAAGTGAAGCATCGGAAACTAAAACTAAACTCACAGCAGAGGTTCAAATCATAGAAAGTTAGAGTTTCAGTCCTCTTGTACTTAAGTCGGCATTGTGCCTTTTGTATTAAATTCGGATGCAGTTTCTGTGTTTCATCGTCAATATGAGGGTCCAAGGGATACAGTAAAAACGAAGTGAAGCATCGGAATCTAAAACTGGACTCACAGGAGAGGTTCAAATCATAGAAAGTTAGAGTATCATTCCTCTTGTACTTAAGTCGGCATTGTGCCTTTTTTATTAAATTCGGATGCAAATTCTGTGTTTCATCGTCAATTAGAAGGTCCAAGGAATACAGTAAACCTGAACTGATGCATCGGAAACTAAAATTGGACTCACAGCAGAGGTTCAAATCATAGAAAGTTGGAGTATCAGTCCTCTTGTACTTAAGTCGGCATTGTGCCTTTTGTATTTAATTCGGATGCAATTTCTGTGTTTCTTCGTCAATAAGAAGGTCCAAGGGATACAGTAAACCTGAAGTGAAGCATCGGAAACTAAAAGTGGACTCACAGCAGAGGTTCAAATCGTAGAAAGTTAGAGTTTCAGTCCTCTTGTACTTAAGTCGGCATTGCGCCTTTTGTATTAAATTCGGATGCAATTTCTGTGTTTCATCGTCAATAAGAAGGTCCAAGGGATACAGTGAACCTGAAGTGAAGCATCGGAAACGAAAAGTGGACTCACAGCAGAGGTTCAAATCATAGAAAGTTAGAGTATCAGTCCTCTTGTACTTAAGTCGGCATTGTGCATTTCGTATTAAATTCGGATGCAATTTCTGTGTTTCATCGTCAATTAGAAGGTCCAAGGGATACAGTAAACCTGAAGTGAAGCATCGGAAACTAAAACTGGACTCACAGCAGAGGTCCAAATCATAGGAAGTTAGAGTTTCAGTCCTCTTGTACTTATGTCGGCATTGTGCCTTTTATATTAAATTCGGATGCAAATTCTGTGTTTCATCGTCAATAAGAAGGTCCCAGGGATACAGTAAACCTGAAGTTAAGCATCGGAAACTAAAACTGGACTTACAGCAGAGGTTCAAATCATAGAAAGTTAGAGTTTCAGTCCTCTTGTTTTTATGTCGGCATTGTGCCTTTTGTATTAAATTCGGATGCAAATTCTGTGTTTCATCGTCAATAAGAAGGTCCAAGGGATACAGTAAACTTGAAGTTAAGCATCGGAATCTAAAACTGGACTCACAGGAGGGGTTCAAATCATAGAAAGTTAGAGTATCAGTCCTCTTGTACTTAAGTCGGCATTGTGCCTTTTTTATTAAATTCGGATGCAATTTCTGTGTTTCATCGTCAATAAGAAGGTCCAAGGGATACAGTAAACCTGAAGTTAAGCATCGGAAACTAAAACTGGACTCACAGGAGGGGTTCAAATCATAGAAAGTTAGAGTATCAGTCCTCTTTTCCTTAAATCGGCATTGTGCCTTTTTTATTAAATTCGGATGCCGTTTCTGTGTTTCGTCGTCAACAAGAAGGTCCAACGGATACAGTAAACCTGATGTATGGCATCGGAAACTAAAACTGGACTCACAGGAGGGGTTCAAATCATAGAAAATTAGAGTATCAGACCTCTTGTACTTAAGTCGGCATTGTGCCTTTTTTATTAAATTCTGATGCTATTTCTGTGTTTCATCGTCAATTAGAAGGTCCAAGGGATACAGTAAACCTCAAGTGATGCATCGGAAACTAAAACTGGACTCACAGCAGAGGTTCAAATCATAGAAAGTTGGAGTATCAGTCCTCTTGTACTTAAGTCGGCATTGTGCCTTTTGTATTAAATTCGGATGCAATTTCTATGTTTCATCGTCAATATGAAGGTCCAAGGGATACAGTAAACCTGAAGTGAAGCATCGGAAACTAAAACTGGACTTACAGCAGAGGTTCAAATCATAGAAAGTTAGAGTTTCAGTCCTCATGTACGTAAGTCGGCATTGTGACTTTTGTATTAAATTCGGATGCAATTTCTGTGTTTCATCGTCAATAAGAAGTCCAAGGGATACACTAAACCTGAAGTGAAGCATCGGAAACTAAAACTAAACTCACAGCAGAGGTTCAAATCATAGAAAGTTAGAGTTTCATTCCTCTTGTACTTAAGTCGGCATTGTGCCTTTTGTATTAAATTCGGATGCAATTTCTGTGTTTCATCGTCAATAAGAGGGTCCAAGGGATACAGTAAACACGAAGTGAAGCATCGGAATCTAAAACTGGACTCACATGAGAGGTTCAAATCATAGAAAGTTAGAGTATCATTCCTCTTGTACTTAAGTCGGCATTGTGCCTTTTTTATTAAATTCGGATGCAAATTCTGTGTTTCATCGTCAATTAGAAGGTCCAAGGGATACAGTAAACCTTAAGTGATGCATCGGAAACTAAAACTGGACTCACAGCAGAGGTTCAAATCATAGAAAGTTGGAGTATCAGTCCTCTTGTACTTAAGTCGGCATTGTGCCTTTTGTATTTAATTCGGATGCAATTTCTGTGTTTCTTCGTCAATAAGAAGGTCCAAGGGATACAGTAAACCTGAAGTGAAGCATCGGAAACTAAAAGTGGACTCACAGCAGAGGTTCAAATCATAGAAAGTTAGAGTTTCAGTCCTCTTGTACTTAAGTCGGCATTGTGCCTTTTGTATTAAATTCGGATGGAATTTCTGTGTTTCATCGTCAATAAGAAGGTCCAAGGGATACAGTAAACCTGAAGTGAAGCATCGTAAACGAAAAGTGGACTGACAGCAGAGGTTCAAATCATAGAAAGTTAGAGTATCAGTCCTCTTGTACTTAAGTCGGCATTGCGCCTTTTGTATTAAATTCGGATGCAATTTCTGTGTTTCATCGTCAATAAGAAGGTCCAAGGGATACAGTAAACCTGAAGTGAAGCATCGGAATCTAAAACTGGACTCACAGCAGAGGTCCAAATCATGGGAAGTTAGAGTTTCAGTCCTCATGTACTTAAGTCGGCATTGTGACATTTGTATTAAACTCGGATGCAATTTCTGTGTTTCATCGTCAATAAGATGGTCCAAGGGATACAGTAAACCTGAAGTTAAGCATCGGAATCTAAAACTGGACCCACAGGAAGGGTTCAAATCAAAGAAAGTTAGAGTATCAGTCCTCTTGTACTTAAGTCGGCATTGTGCCTTTTTTATAAAATTCGGATGCAATTTCTGTGTTTCATCGTCAATAAGAAGGTCCAAGGGATACAGTAAACCTGAAGTTAAGCATCGGAAACTAAAACTGGACTCACAGGAGGGGTTCAATTCATAGACAGTTAGAGTATCAGTCCTCTTGTACTTAAGTCGGCATTGTGCCTTTTTTATTAAATTCGGAATCCATTTCTGTACTTCATCGTCAATAAGAAGGTCCAAGGGATACAGTAAACCTGAAGTTAAGCATCGTAATCTAAAACTGGACTCACAGGAGGGGTTCAAATCATAGAAAGTTAGAGTATCAGTCCTCTTGTACTTAAGTCGGCACTGTGCCTTTTTTATTAAATTCTGATGCAATTTCTGTGTTTCATCGTCATTAAGAAGGTCCAAGGGATACAGTAAACCTGAAGTGAAGCATCGGAAACTAAAACTGGACTCACAGGAGGGGTTCAAATCATAGAAAGTTAGAGTATCAGTCTTCTTGTACTTAAGTCGGCATTGTGCCTTTTTTATTAAATTCGGATGCAATTTCTGTGTTTTATCGTCAATAAGAAGGTCCAAGGGATACAGTAAACCTGAAGTAAAGCATCGGAAACTAAAACTGGACTCACAGGAGTAATTCAAATCATAGAAAGTTATAGTATCAGTCCTCTTGTACTTATGTCGGCATTGTGCCTTTTGTATTAAATTCGGATGCAATTACTGTGTTTCATCGTCAATAAGAAGGTCCAAGGGATAGAGTAAACCTGAAGTTAAGCATTGGAATCTAAAACTGGACTCACAGGAGGGGTTCAAATCATAGAAAATTTGAGTATCAGTCCTCTTGTACTTAAGTCGGCATTGTGCCTTTTGTATTAAATTCGGATGCAATTTCTGTGTTTCATCGTCAATAAGAAGGTTCAAGGGATACAGTAAACCTGAAGTTAAGCATCGGAAATTAAAACTGGACTTACAGCAGAGGTTCAAATCATACAGAGATAGAGTTTCAGTCCTCTTGTACGTAAGTCGGCATTGTGCTTTTTGTATTAAATTCAGATGCAATTTCTGTGTTTCATCGTCAATAAGAAGGTCCAAGGGATACAGTAAACCTGAAGTGAAGCATCGGAAACTAAAACTGGACTCACAGCAGAGGTTCAAATCATAGAAAGTTAGAGTTTCTGTCCTCTCGTACTTAAGTCGGCATTGTGCCTTTTGTTTTAAATTCGGATGCAATTTCTGTATTTCATCGTCAATAAGAGGGTCCAAGGGATACAGTTAACCCGAAGTGCAGCATCGGAATCTAAAACTGGACTCACAGGAGAGGTTCAAATCATAGAATGTTAGAGTATCATTCCTCTTGTACTTAAGTCGGCATTGTGACTTTTGTATTAAAGTCGGATGCAATTTCTGTGTTTCATCGTCAATAAGAAGGTCCAAGGGATACAGTAAACCTGAAGTTAAGCATCGGAATCTAAAACTGGACTCACAGGAGGGGTTCAAATCATAGAAAATTTGAGTATCAGTCCTCTTGTACTTATGTCGGCATTGTGCCTTTTATATTAAATTCGGATGCAATTACTGTGTTTCATCGTCAATAAGAAGGTCCAAGGGATAGAGTAAACCTGAAGTTAAGCATTGGAATCTAAAACTGGACTCACAGGAGGGGTTCAAATCATAGACAATTTGAGTATCAGTCCTCTTGTACTTAAGTCGGCATTGTGCATTTTGTATTAAATTCGGATGTAATTTCTGTGTTTCATCTTCAATTAGCAGGTCCAAGGGATACGGTAAACCTGAAGTGATGCATCGGAAACTAAAACTGAACTCACAGCAGAGGTTCAAATCATAGAAAGTTAGAGTATCAGTCCTCTTGTACTTAAGTCGGCATTGTGCCTTTTTTATTAAATTCGGATGCAATTTCTGTGTTTCATCGTCAATAAGAAGGTTCAAGGGATACAGTAAACCTGAAGTTAAGCATCGGAAATTAAAACTGGACCTACAGCAGAGGTTCAAATCATACAGAGATAGAGTTTCAGTCCTCTTGTACGTAAGTCGGCATTGTGCTTTTTGTATTAAATTCAGATGCAATTTCTGTGTTTCATCGTCAATAAGAAGGTCCAAGGGATACAGTAAACCTGAAGTGAAGCATCGGAAACTAAAACTGGACTCACAGCAGAGGTTCAAATCATAGAAAGTTAGAGTTTCTGTCCTCTTGTACTTAAGTCGGCATTGTGCCTTTTGTTTTAAATTCGGATGCAATTTCTGTATTTCATCGTCAATAAGAGGGTCCAAGGGATACAGTTAACCCGAAGTGAAGCATCGGAATCTAAAACTGGACTCACAGGAGAGGTTCAAATCATAGAATGTTAGAGTATCATTCCTCTTGTACTTAAGTCGGCATTGTGACTTTTGTATTAAATTCGGATGCAATTTCTGTGTTTCATCGTCAATAAGAAGGTCCAAGGGATACAGTAAACCTGAAGTTAAGCATCTGAATCTAAAAGTGGACTCACAGGAGGGGTTCAAATCATAGAAAGTTAGAGTATCAGTCCTCTTGTACTTAAGTCGGCATTGTGCCTTTTTTATTAAATTCGGATGCAATTTCTGTGTTTCATCGTCAATAAGAAGGTCCAAGGGATACAGTAAACCTGAAGTTAAGCATCGTAATCTAAAACTGGACTCACAGGAGGGGTTCAAATCATAGAAAGTTAGAGTATCAGCCCTCTTGTACTTAAGTCGGCATTGTGACTTTTGTATCACATTCGGATGCGATTTCTGTGTTTCATTGCCAATAAGAAGGTCCAAGGGGTACATTTAATCTGAAGTTAAGCATCGGAATCCAAAACTGGACTCACAGGAAAGGTTCAAATCATAGAAAATTAGAGTATCAGTCCTCTTGTACTTAAGTCGGCATTGTGCCTTTTTCATTAAATTCGGATGCAATTTCTGTGTTTCATCGTCAATTAGCAGGTCCAAGGCATACAGTAAACCGGAAGTGATGCATCGGAAACTAAAACTGGACTCACAGCAGAGGTTCAAATCGTAGAAAGTTAGAGTATCAGTCCTCTTGTACTTAAGTCGGCATTGCGCCTTTTGTATTAAATTCGGATGCAATTTCTGTGTTTCATCGTCAATAAGAAGGACCAAGGGATTCAGTAAACCTGAAGTGAAGCATCGGAAACTAAAACTGGACTCACAGCAGAGGTTCAAATCATAAAAGTTAGAGTCTCAGTCCACTTGTACTTAAGTCGTCATTGTGCATTTTTTATTAAATTCGGATGCAATTTCTGTGTTTCATCGTCAATAAGAAGGTCCAAGGGATACAGTAAACCTGAAGTGAAGCATCGGAAACTAAAACTGGACTTACAGCAGAGGTTCAAATCATAGAAATTTAGAGTTTCAGTCCTCTTGTTTTTATGTCGGCATTGTGCCTTTTGTATTAAATTCGGATGCAAATTCTGTGTTTCATCGTCAATAAGAAGGTCCAAGGGATACAGTAAACTTGAAGTTAAGCATCGGAATCTAAAACTGGACTCACAGGAGGGGTTCAAATCATAGAAAGTTAGAGTATCAGTCCTCTTGTACTTAAGTCGGCATTGTGCCTTTTTTATTAAATTCGGATGCAATATCTGTGTTTCATCGTCAATAAGAAGGTCCAAGGGATACAGTAAACCTGAAGTTAAGCATCGGAAACTAAAACTGGACTCACAGGAGGGGTTCAAATCATAGAAAGTTAGAGTATCAGTCCTCTTTTCCTTAGATCGGCATTGTGCCTTTTTTATTAAATTCGGATGCCGTTTCTGTGTTTCGTCGTCAACAAGAAGGCCCAACGGATACAGTAAACCTGATGTATGGCATCGGAAACTAAAACTGGACTCACAGGAGGGGTTCAAATCATAGAAAATTAGAGTATCAGACCTCTTGTACTTAAGTCGGCATTGTGCCTTTTTTATTAAATTCTGATGCTATTTCTGTGTTTCATCGTCAATTAGAAGGTCCAAGGGATACAGTAAACCTCAAGTGATGCATCGGAAACTAAAACTGGACTCACAGCAGAGGTTCAAATCATAGAAAGTTGGAGTATCAGTCCTCTTGTACTTAAGTCGGCATTGTGCCTTTTGTATTAAATTCGGATGCAATTTCTATGTTTCATCGTCAATATGAAGGTCCAAGGGATACAGTAAACCTGAAGTGAAGCATCGGAAACTAAAACTGGACTTACAGCAGAGGTTCAAATCATAGAACGTTAGAGTTTCAGTCCTCATGTACGTAAGTCGGCATTGTGACTTTTGTATTAAATTCGGATGCAATTTCTGTGTTTCATCGTCAATAAGAAGGTCCAAGGGATACACTAAACCTGAAGTGAAGCATCGGAAACTAAAACTAAACTCACAGCAGAGGTTCAAATCATAGAAAGTTAGAGTTTCAGTCCTCTTGTACTTAAGTCGGCATTGTGCCTTTTGTATTAAATTCGGATGCAATTTCTGTGTTTCATCGTCAATAAGAGGGTCAAAGGGATACAGTAAACACGAAGTGAAGCATCGGAATCTAAAACTGGACTCACATGAGAGGTTCAAATCAAAGACAGTTAGAGTATCATTCCTCTTGTACTTAAGTCGGCATTGTGCCTTTTTTATTAAATTCGGATGCAAATTCTGTGTTTCATCGTCAATTAGAAGGTCCAAGGGATACAGTAAACCTTAAGTGATGCATCGGAAACTAAAACTGGACTCACAGCAGAGGTTCAAATCATAGAAAGTTGGAGTATCAGTCCTCTTGTACTTAAGTCGGCATTGTGCCTTTTGTATTTAATTCGGATGCAATTTCTGTGTTTCTTCGTCAATAAGAAGGTCCAAGGCATACAGTAAACCTGAAGTGAAGCATCGGAAACTAAAAGTGGACTCACAGCAGAGGTTCAAATCATAGAAAGTTAGAGTTTCAGTCATCTTGTACTTAAGTCGGCATTGTGCCTTTTGTATTAAATTCGGATGGAATTTCTGTGTTTCATCGTCAGTAAGAGGGACCAAGGGATACAGTAAACCTGAAGTGAAGCATCGTAAACGAAAAGTGGACTGACAGCAGAGGTTCAAATCATAGAAAGTTAGAGTATCAGTCCTCTTGTACTTAAGTCGGCATTGCGCCTTTTGTATTAAATTCGGATGCAATTTCTGTGTTTCATCGTCAATAAGAAGGTCCAAGGGATACAGTAAACCTGAAGTGAAGCATCGGAAACTAAAACTGGACTCACAGCAGAGGTCCAAATCATGGGAAGTTAGAGTTTCAGTCCTCATGTACTTAAGTCGGCATTGTGACATTTGTATTAAACTCG